>NC_056732.1:314957738-315000238 GCF_019279795.1 Protopterus annectens
GAAATTTATCAACAGTGCACCCTGCTGAATTGAAGAGAAATGCACAGGTATTATTGTAGCTGAATTAAATGTATATGTTTTAATAGAGGATACTGGTATAGCAGAAGTTAACTTTAAAAAAATAAGGGAAATGTAAATGAGCTGCTTAACCATTAAAATATTACTCTGCAGTGCTGAATGGGACTGGAGACACTGGGTCTGGGAAAGAGCGTTTCTTCATTAGCTCAGTGAAAAGAGGGAAGGCCTTAGGCATTGCCATAAACATTTAGATGTGTATTTTAGCCATCTATGCTAAATTCCTGTCTCGTCTTCAAAGGGGAATACTGTGAGAATCTAGAGTCAGGTGACCAGATGAGGTCATTTTGACAGGCCTCTTGGAAGTTATATTTTAGATATTAAAAAGAGAAATCTCAGTGTACTGAGTATTCTGTTTGGGAAGCCAGACTAGAAAGACCCTCATCCACAGTATCTTGCCTTGTGAAAGTAAGTAACTTAACTAGGGAACAGTACATTTTAGATTCAGTCAGGAATATAGTGAAGCTTAGTTCAGAGAGTGTTTTTCTTTATTTGTATGAGTCTGTCCATCAATGTTAATTTCAATATTTTCTGTGATTTGAACTCTGTGGTTTACTGTGAATATATATTCAGTATTTTCATGTTTTTATTATTTATTTTTAAATATATTTAAATCTTCTATTGTGGCTGGTCTTTGTAGAAAGTATCTAACCTTTGAGAGTACTTATATTTATCTGATGACACTGTATGAGCCACTCTAGAAGGGCTAGCTATCTTGGTGAACTACTACCATTTATATTAGTATTAATATTACACAGTATAATTGGACACCCGTTGTTAAAGGCCTTAGAGTAGCTGATTGTGGTGTGTTTGGTGGTGGTGATAACTACCTTGTACTCTGAGCAGAAGGGGAAACAGCCAGTCAATCTGTGCCAGCCTTTCACAGGTGTGTGTGTGTGTGTGTGTGTGTGTGTGTGTGTGTGTGTGTGTGTGTGTGTGTGTGTGTGTGTGTCTGTGTGTGTGTGTGTGTGTGTGTGTGTGTGTGTGTGTGTGTGTGTGTGTGTGTGTGTGTGTGTGTGTGTGTGTGTGTGTGTGTGTGTAAATCAAAGCTCTCAGTGTGTTTGTGTCAGCTACTTAGAGCAGGGACACAAAGCACTGGGTTTACAGAAAGGGTGCTGGAGGACTTGGTTTGGCGACTTGGGTGAGGACCTAACCCTACAGCTTTATCAGTGGGAAGTCTTTTTGGGGACCTTGTGGGAAACAGATATAGAGACATCCAGACCCCGGGGTGAGTATATTCCCTGTGTGCTTTTAAGGGAAATTGTACTTGATGCAGATAGGTCTACATCTGCGAATACTGAGTGGCTCCATTTACAATGAACTCTGCACACATTGGAACTTTCACATACTTTGTAGGTGATTTTGTAAAAACAAGTCTTTTTAATGACATGTATATCTTTAACTCAAGTTTACTTTTACAAAAGAAAAATAATTAATCTGTAGAACTTCATCCCCTAGTATGTGCACTGCAAGTTTTTTTTTCTGGATTTGTTTTTGCTAGCTTGGAAGATGACTACAATTTGCCTTAATTTCTGTGGTGAACCCAGACATTACACTCAATTTCATGGTCCATTTACAACTCTGTTGACCAGCGTCACCAGTGCTGACCACTGTTGAAGTGACCAGTGTAGGTAATAAGTGGATGAGGAACTTGCCATCTTTAGTCTCAGATAGGGCTATAACTCTAGGTAATGGCCCACCACCTTAGCTGCTAGAATGGATATAACAGGCCATTATGTACCATGAGGTCTACACAAGGAGCATCCATAGCCACATCTGTATGTGAATACACTACCATTCCATCCAGTAATTCAAGCTTATACCCAATTTTGAGTTCCCTTCTACAGCTGAACTGCAGTGGTGGAAACATACACTGGGACTCCATCACAAATCCTCTTCCCAGAAGAGAATCCAAGCAAATCCACATTACTCCTGACTTCCTCCAATCAGCTCAGCTACTAATCAAATTCAAGTTACCTATGTCATAATCAGGACCTTATCCCTGTTTGCCAGTGAAGCTGCACAGAAGTTCTTCAAGGTCAAGTTTATTATAATGCTTTTTTCTAAGCATTTCACAAAAAGCTACTAACCTAAATAATAAGATACACACACACACACACACACACACACACACACACACACACACACACATATATATATATATATATATATATATATATATATATATATATACATATATTGTGATGCCCCACCACTGGACCAGTAATCAAGGAGCCTCAATCCTCACCACTGGCATCAATATGCAATGACCCACCACTAGACCAGTAATCAAGGAGCCTCAATCCTCACCACTGGCAACAGTGGGGGATGTTCACTGGGAGGATAGCAAATATGCACACAGTATTTCCAGATGGAGCTCTGTGCATCAAGTGCAATTTCCCTTAAGAGCACACAGAGACCACAGTCAGTCAGGGGTTGGTTCCTCTACCTTTCGTCAGATCCCCAATAAGAATCCCCACTGCACAGCTATAGAGTTGAGATCTCAGCTGAGTGGCCAAGCCAAGACCTCCAGCAACCTCTCTGTCCAACCAGTGCTTTGTGTTCCTGCCCAAGTAGCTAACACACAACACACTTTGAGGTTTGATTTACACACACACCTCTGGGAAAGACTGGCTTGGGTTTATTAGCTATGCTCCCTTTTGCCCAGACTATAAGGTAGTTAGCACTGCCACCAGTCAACTCCTTAACAGCTACTTTAAGGCCCTTAACAAAGAGTGTCCATTCATACTGTGTAATATTAATATTAACACAAATGGCAGTCTGACCAAGAGCAAGGCTGTTAGGACTGGCCCACACAGTGTCACCAAATAAATATGCAAGTACTCTCAAAGCTTAAATATCTCTACACAGACCAGTCACAATAAAATGTTTTTATATATTTAATAATAAATAATAAAAGAACAAGACAATACTAAATATATATATATATATATATATATATATATATATATATATATATATATATATATATATATATATATATATATAACAAAACCACAGGAAATATTTAAAACAACATTGCAGGACAGTCTTAAATAAAGAAAGAAAATATTAAAACTAAGCTTCACTATATTCCTGACTGACTCTAAGGGAATTACTATAATCTGAAAACTTACTAATAGAGCAAGGCAGATGTGGTGAATGGATCATCTAGTTGTTGTCAGGTCTAAGACAGAATACAGAATACTCTGTCTCACTAAGAGATTTCTCAAATTAATATTTCAAATGTTACTGCTGGGATAACTTGCAGAATGACATAATTTCTTGTCATCTTACTGCTAGTTCCCAGGCCAGACAACCATTAATGAAGCTGGCAGTATTTAGCATCCACCTGTAAAATATACAGAGAAGGGCTTTTCCTCAGATTTCTGGCAGATGCTGGAAGTCGTAAAACAATTGTATTGCTTCATGCTTTCAAGACTAGTTCATAGGTTCATAGTTGTTTTTCTAAAATTTACTAAACTGAGGTTAACCTCCTGTATCCCATTTTCCACTGTTAAAATATATACATTTAGACAGTTACAGTACTGCATGTACATTTCCATTCTTTTTCAGTAGTGCACACTGTGGTTACATTTTAAACAGAAGCATTTTACAAATACCTTTCCAACACACACACATCTGTACAACCGTTTGATATACACGACATACAGTTCTAAAACATTTGTAACACAAGCATCTTGTATAAATCATTTCAATATTAACCAACGACATATAATTATTTACAAAATTCCAGCTAGCTGGGCTGGCAGTATTTCCTTTCATCACATAAATATGTATAGATATAGATATATGAAAAAAACAAGCAACAGAGAAAACAGAAATGCATTTGCAAATAATTTTGAATGCTTCTTAGCTGAGGCATGGAACCTGCAAGCAAGCCTGCAACATTATACTTGATGGATGATATCTCTCTGAAAAGAGTCACGTATTTATTTATTTGACATTTGTTTACCAGGATAGTCCGACTGGGCAGTAATTGCCCTTTTTTAGCAGAGGCCTGGGGAGAAAAGCTCCACATAGTACATCATGTTGCAAAATTATTCAGATACAGAAAGCATGTAACATAGTAACAAAAAACAAGGTAGATTCTAAGTTCTGTATAGAAGTATACACAAAGTCCTTTTGAGGATCATTTAGACAGTAGTAAAAAAAAAAAACTAGTTTTCAGGGTTCTTTACAAATATATTCAACTCAGTCTTTTTGTACAATAGGATGACCACGATGGTGCAGTGGTTAGTGCTGTCACCTAACAGCAAGACGTTCTCTGGTTAGATCCTCAGTTGGGGTGCCTTCTGTGCAGAGTCTGCATGTCCTCCCTGTGATCATGTGGGTTTTTTCCAGGTGCTCCAATTTTCTCCCAAAGACATGCTGTAGGTGGATTGGACACTCTAATTTGGCCCTAGTTGTGAGTCTTTGCATGTGTGCTTTCTGTGGAAGGTTGGGTACCAGGCTGGCAACTCAACACTGTAAAACTCTACTGCCAATTATGAGCGGACAGGTGATGTACTGTGGTGACCCCTAATCAGGAAAAGGTAGAAAAAGAAGTAGTCCTTTTGTACAACATTTAAAAAAATGCACAGAAAGTAAAATACAGGTGGATACCATAAAATTATGATAAACTTTGAAGCATCAAATCTGTTGCTACAAGTTTTTTTTTTATGTAAAGCACTACTTGTAGTTACCTTTGAAAAAGGCCTTGGTATTTTTTAGGTTAGTCAGGGTCTTGAAAGTTACATATCCAAGAATTGGATAGATGGGACTTCAGATGATTTTTGAAGTTAGGTTTGTTATTTTGCATTCTGATTCTGTTAGGGAGGGAATTCCAGATTTTGGCAACTACCCTTGAGTAGAGGGAGTTATCTTTTTACCTCATTAACCACAATCATTTGTTCTGCGTGTTCTGTTCTGGACAACACTGGTACTGGAAGAACAAACTATACCCATTTTTCTGCCTTCTGTTTTTATCATACTTTGACAGTACATTACCAGTACAGATCTCTGGCAACTATGGTGTGTTTTTTATTGACTGCAATGTGTATTCCAGCTTTTCTGATGTTCTTATACTCTGATGGCTGCAATAATTTACTTTTTCCCATGGAATACTTGGCAGATATTTTGTTTATTGACGTTCAGGGTCAGTTGCACTTAATGAAGTAAACAGCTATACAGGATTACTCAGAAGGAAATGAGTGCAGTAGATGTGAATCAGACAGAAATTATTTTTTAAACAGGCTTCAAAACCCTGGAACATGGATTGGAGCAACAAGTACTTGTCCCAACATTTCCTTGTTCTTCCCACCTCTGGGTTGTTTTTTATGCAAAATATAAAGGATAAAAACTACCACAGAAATGTAAGGCTAGGTTTCTTAAGACCCCCCGAGAGGTTAAAGCCTTATCAAGATCTGCTTCAGATATATAACAAAGAACTTCAGTGTTGCATTTTACTAGTTTATTAGAGTTGTCTGCTGTATTATATGATTATTACTTACCATGTATTTGATATTTAGCTTTTGCTATGTAACAAATTAAATGTTATCAGAAGCTCATACATTATGGTTGCTATGGATGACATAGGTGAGGATATAGGGTGGGAATAGACCTGAAAATGATCCTTGCACTAAATCAGTCATTAAGCTGATAAACAAAGATCTGAACCTTATGAGCAAGGTATGAGACCTTTGGAGACAAGTAAATAACACTGATGAAGGAAACATCACTTGTGCTTAAAACATTTTTCCCCATTTTACAAGTACCTACAGGCTCAAGCAACTTAGTCTGTTATTTGCTGTCTCAACAAGCATATACTGCTTCAGATATATTACTGCAAAGCCAGTGATCTTATGTTTTATGTGGTGGCACTGCAACATCTGAAACATATTATGACTACACAAAGCATGACATACACTAGCATTCCCCTTGCTAAAGGATCATTTGTTAATATTACAAAGGAGGATAACTAAGAAGGTGTTACATTATGCTTACCTTACACTATGTGATTTTGTAAACCACTCCACCCGGTTATTATCTGTATACTACAATGAAAGGTCTGCTGCGGATTGCCAGTGTATGATACTGCAGGAATAAGCCCTTTGCTTATGATGCACCAGCTTTGTGAAATGATGCAAATCAGAGGTAGAGAGACTGTGCCAGAGAGCCAACCTTCAGCTTTCTGATATAGAGTATTGCCATATAATTTCCACTGAATAATTTAGATTATTTTCATGTAATTCACACTGAATTCCTATTAAATCTAAAACATTGCAGCATATTTAACATTTGAGCTCCACAGTACATTATTCCCTTCTGCATACATGTTTAAATGCTATTCTTGCCCAAACTTTAGCATGTTTCAGATGAACAAAACACAATAATAAAAAAAAATAAAATAAAATAAAAAACAGAAGCACAGACTTTTATTGCACCTGAAGTTTTTTTATACCACTTAGATTGCTTGCAAGGCCATGCTTTTAATGAGCAATCTATATTGTCCTTTTGGTCATTGAAAATGTCTTGAGATTCTGATATATATTTTTTCATTTCTGCTGTTAGTGATGAATTTAACATATTTTTGGAGCCTGCTTCATAGATCTGCCATAATCTCTGAAAAAAAGGCCTTGCTTTGACTCAGCGCTTCTCTCATCATCTCAGAACAGTGACACTGTGGTCCTTCATGACCTTGTCACTGAAACGTACTGTCTCTTGGACTTTTGGAGATGTCTTGCTGGATTTGTGTATTTGAATTTATTTGTATTATTCTACCTCCCCATCTTCCAGCATGTCTTACCCGCTTATCTTCATGCATTAATTTGCCAAATTTGCCAAGCAGATGTAATATCTCATTATTGGTTTCTGTAAGCTTAATATATCTTCTTGAGCAAGCTTTGCATACTTTCAGTTGTATTTCCTTTTTCTAAAATCCTTCTTGTATATTTATATCATTGCATGGATGGTGTATTCATAACTGCATAAAATATTCAGGAAGACATCTCAATAACTGCTTATGCAAAGGAAAATATAATTTTTCTTTCTTATGCTGGGGACAACTCTACCTGGGTATCCCATGTCATCGTAAGTGACCTTTTATGATGATATCTTGATTTCTTGCTATTATGGAATTGAAAACAATAAGTATAAGTACATTTGTATTACTGCTTGTGTCTCATTTTCAGACGTTTACTGATACAGTGGATTTTATTTCAAAGATGATTTACCCTGCATTTCTTAGTTTTAAACCTCTCTCTCTGTATATATATATATATATATATATATATATATATATATATATATATATATATACACACACACACACACACACACACACACACACACACACACACAGACACACACACACACACACACACACACACACACACACACACACACACACACACACACACACACACACACAATGCATGAATGATCTTTTCCCAATGTTGCAAAGTATCTGGCCATATTATACATCAACATTTTAGAAGAATCACACTGCTCTTGAAAGGCCAAGAACCATAAAAACAGTCATTATGTCACTTAATGTTTAAGTGTGAATAGGCAGAGTAGAGACACATTGTTAGTAGATAAGTAGCAGGACTAAGGCGGCGGGCACAGATCCTCAAATAAAGAGTGCAGAAAGTTTAACCCACCTGCCAAAATGTCTTTAAATTTTTATTACCCATGTTCAAAATGTACCATTTTTGTTAGAATGGCAGTTTAATTTTCAAAGTGTTGGGACTCCTGGTACTGGATCTTTCAGTTCTGATGGGAAACAGCAAAGCTTTGGACATTTACTATCACTGAAGTATAATGTGGATTATCCATGGTGCCATGTGACAGTTTTGGCTTGCTCAAATACAGTACTTTGCTTCAGTCACAAAGATGTTTCTACAGCATACCTCTCAACTGCTCATATTTTTGCAGAATATCCAGATTTTTGCCTTATATTTTCCATCAATTTCCTCATAAAACTGTGATTTTCTGGCAGATCAATGACAAAAAAATTGAGGAATGAAGTCAGAAAATAAAGGCAGACATTTGAATTTCAGACTGCATATACTCAGAAAATGCATGCTAATGAAAAAACTGTTATTTTATCAACTTCATGAGTTAATAAGAGCAATATTTTAAAAAATGCCCCTATTTTTGGGTCTTTGTACTCCAATTATTTATGGCTTTGTCCAGATATCCTGCTCTAAGAGGTTGAGAGGTATGATGTACAGGCCCAACAACATCAACATAAACATATACAAAAATCATCAAAGCAAATCATTAAGCAATTGAGTACATCTTAAAAAGAAAATCTAGTCATAAACAAACTGCCACTTACATTAATGAAGGTACTTTTCTTGCAAAAAGAAACGGAAACATGTCTTGTCACCATTTTCACCTCACTAACGATCCCTGTCTTGACTTTATGTATGCAGCAGTTCAATGCTGGATGTTTACCTATTATCATTCTGCAGTGCTGATTGATGCTTTAATATGATAGTAAGGTACGAATCAAAACATTATGGTTCTGCACAGCAAACTCTATCTTCTATCTACATTCTGTAGTAATTCTGTCATGTATAGAATAACAGCTGTAGGTTACTTGTTCTAAGGTTCACAACACAGACTGAATACCACTTCTTAAGCAATAAAGAACATGTTGCTATATGTTGATTTCTAATTAAATACTACAGGAACTGATGTTTGTAAAAATGCAAAATAAGGTGAAATATTCTTCTTGCTTATATGTATGAAATAATCTTCTAGTGCATACATTATAGCTTTCTGCTCAATAATGCAATACCACTGTGTTGTGCAGAGCTAATCTATAGGCTATATTAGCTCCATGGTGAACAGCAAAACACAAACAGAATTGCACTTCTCAATCAGGATATATTTTTCATAATTGCTTAATGATGTACAATAAATTTACAGTAAACCTAAGTTTAATACCTGTTGTTTGAAGGAATAACTGATTATTGTTGATGTAACAGCTGGGGGGGGGGGGGTAGAAATGAATCTATGGGTGAATCTGCAGAAAAGTAAGGTAAGGACCAACCCTTAGATAAATGTGAAATAAAAGAATGGTAGCAGGTAAATACCATATTAAATAGCTATAAGACAGCAAAAAAAGAACACAGTGTTGATCTATCACACAACTGAAATTGTTAAGTAACACTGATGTGGGGAAGACCAGTTGATGTGAATGCTATGATATAAAATGATTGTCAAATAATTACTGGGACACATGCAATGTGTTAGCATAATGCACAGCTCAAAGTGAAAAAAATAAATAAAGTTTTAAAACATCAATGTCCAGAGCAAGAGCCAAAAGGCAGGGCCCCAGAGGCTGTGTGTGTGTGTGTGTGGGGGGGGGGGTTGCTGTCTGACAGTAGTCAACCACCAAGTACACAATAGTCAGCTGAAAAGGTAGTCCCAGAGGAAGGGTTATGTCAGGTGGTGACAACAGGAAAAACAGGGAGAGGTAGGTAAAATCAATGAGAAAAATCATATAATTATCAGGATCATTGCATGTTCAACAAATCCTTTCAGAGGCAGAGGAATACAGGAAAGCAACAGAGGACTGGAAGGTGTATTGTTTTATTATAAAAACTAAAACTAAAAATCAGAGAGGGGGAGAAGATACTGTGGTATGACTACCCAAAGATAGGGATATACAGGTACCATCACTATGGAAAATATCCCAAATAATACCCTTTCATAAAGGTGGTCCCTCCACTGACCTCTCCAATTATAACTCCATCGCCATCCTCTCCCCTCTCCAGGATACTAGAAAAAATTTCTAGTAACATACCCTTTGCCTTTAAAAACTGTGCCTTTAGAAAGATTAATTAATTATTTAATCATTTACTTGATTAATTATGGCGCCTTTTTTATATAAAATATGTTGAAATTATCTCTATCTTGTATTCTGATGAAGGCTATCTATTGTGTGCCGAAAAGCGCTTTAATTAAAGTACGTTGTGTTCCTGTGCAGACTGGTCGTGGATTCTGTTTTTCAGTTTTGGATACTAGAAAAAATTATCAATTCTCAAGTTTCTAACTACCTCCTAACCAATAATCTCCTCTCTAATCCCCAACAGGGTTTCAGGCCACATCACAGCACAACCACTGCTTTGCTCTCCTTCACCATCCTTCAGCACAAAAATAATGGCCTCTTTTCCTCTGCCGTATTTCTTGATCTAGCTAAGGCCTTTGACATTGTATCTCACAGACTTCTACTCTCTGCTCTCTCCAACCTCTCTTTCTCCAAACCAGCTACAAAATGGTTCCACAGCCAAATCCATGGCCACCAGAAATCAGTTGTCTGGGAAAATACCTTCTCCCCTCGTCTTCCAGTAACCCCTGGTGTCCCCCAAAGTTCCATCCTCGGCCCCTTACTATTCTCCTTTTCACCAACAACCTGCACACTGCCTCCAGACAAGCCTCACTCATACAGTACGCTGATAATTCCACCCTCATTTGCTCTGCCCCCACCTTACCTGAACTCCAACAGATCACATAAGAATCTTCCTCATCTGTAGAAAGCTGGCTATCTAACTCCCAGCTCCTACTTAACTCCAATAAGACCAAACTCCTCATATCTCAACCTTCCAAATCTACCCCAAACCCCCATCACTTCAATATACTTGCCAAAGACAATACCTCCATCTCTCCATCGGTTCACACCAAATTACTCAGAGTGGAGATTGACAATAATCTCAAATTCAACACCCACATATCCCTTGCTATAAAAAAAATTCACAAAAAACTTGGTGCCTTATATAGAAACAGCCAGTACTCCACCAAGACTGCTAGAATCTTTATTGCAAACTCCCAGCTAATCTCCACCTTACTCTATGCATCTCCCATACTTACTAATCTTAGACAATCAGACTTAAACAAACTAGAGGCATTCAAAAACAAAACTGCTAAATTTCCCACTGGTGCTCCCTACTGCACTGTGTCTCCCTCAGAGAACTAGACTGGTTTCAGCTTCCACAAGTCCTTCACCTGAATCAACTCTCCTTTGCCCACAGACTTGTAAACCACCTCTCAAAATCCCATCACTGCAATCCCTTCTCCAACCCTACCACTCCTCCAGACCCCTACGCTCCAGGAACAAAAATCTCCACTAGATCACCAAAGCCAAAAACACTGCAGGAGAATCTCTATTTTCCTGTGCCATATCCAAACTTTGGAATAACCTGCCCCCCACCATTACTACAAAACTTCCTCCAGTCATTTTAAGACTTCACTGAAACTGCACCTAAAAACTCAATGGCTCTGTCCTTGCTGAAACCCTGACTAAATACCCCCACTCACTTCTGCTCACTTCTGCTCACTCTGCTCACATCCCCCACTCTGGCAGACCTAATATTTGTTACCATAAAGGCAATTTAATGAATATGCACTAATTTCCTTGCTTTGCGCACTTGAAAACCTATTAGTACCATATACTATGTACATTAAGCTGTTTATATTGTTTAAACTGTACATTAAGCTGTTTATATTGTTTAAACTGTATGTCTGTGTTACTGTTTATACTTTATGGTTTATATTTTTATGACTATAATCTGTACCTTAGGGCTCTCTAAAATATGTCACCAACTCTGTTACTGTATTATCATTTTACAATATGTGGAGCTTTTCACCCCAGGCCCTCTGCTGAAAAAGGACCTGTGTCCATTTGGAATTTCCTGGTAAATAAATAAATAAACCAATGTTTTATTATAAAAACTAAAACTAAAAATCAGAGAGGGGGAGAAGATACTGTGTTCTGACTACCCAAAGACAGGGATAGACAACAAAGTAGGAGGAGGAAAGAAGTGAATAGCAACTCTATTTCAAATTCAGAGTGGACTTCAGACAACCACAGACAAAAAACGATAACAAGTAGGACAGACTAATAAATCATCTGGCAGAAAGGGATGGGAGGTGTATAGTGGACAACAAGAAACTTCTATGTACCAAATAGGGATGAGGAAGGATTCCACAATAATATTTTGGTTATCTGGAGACAGACACAAAGAGATGGAATATAAATGATATGGGGAACATAATGTCAGCAGAGAAGTAGAACAAATAGGTTGTAAGGAAGGAAGGCATATACCAAAAATATGAGGCAAGAACTAGACCGAAGAATAAAAGAGAGAGAGTGTTGGTGGACATATGGAGGGAAAGACATCCAAATGAGAATGATTAAACCCACAAACAAAACATTTCAATACAAGCAACTAGTTTGGGAAGGTTCTTAAAGATGGATAATTTAATGGAAGTAATGGAGGAGATACAAATACACGAGCGACACATATGAGATCATGCAGCAGTGAGACTTAAGGTGAATGTACAGGAAGAGAAACCAGTGAGAATGGGATGGAGGTGGGATAGCTATAAATGGAATGAAAAGGAGGACAAAGAAACACTGCAGGTAGTAGTAGTAATGCAGCTATTACAAGACTATGAAATACAGGGACAAAATGGAAGAGCTCAGGGGGGATGGCATCAAGGTCACTATCAGGAAAAAACTGACTAGCACAGAAGGAAAAAGAGAATGGAAAATGTTAAGGCGATGGAGGAGCTGGAGATGGAGCTGTAGGTGATATTACAAATGCCAGAAGGAGTTAAACAAGAAGGGAAATACTACAGATGAGAGAAAAAGTAAGACAAATCGAATTAGAAAACATGGATATTAAAGAGCATGAAACAGAACAATGGGGCTGGAGTGACTTCTGGTGGATAACATGGGAGCACAAGGGAAACAGCTAACACAGAAATACAAAAAGAAGCAGGAAGAGAGACAGAGGTGTATGCACGATAAGGGGAGCAAACTGAGAATATTTAGAAGACAAGTTAAGAAAAGATTTAAGGAGCACCATAGGGAGCTTTACTAACAGCAACAACAAGTAACCGAAGTCTCAAAATGGAATTGTGGAAAGAATACAGAGGGCTATGCACTGGAGGATGTACAAAAAGACAAACTGAATGAACTTTGGACAGTATCTCCATCCCAGCCACAGTTTTAAGCACATCTTTTAGCATTTACACTGCTGTAGCATTACATAAAGTAAGGCTATCCATACAGTGCTCTCCCCATTAAAACTTTATACTGAACAAAGTGTGATGCACCACTTATAAAAAAATATTTATTGCTGCTAGTAGTGATAAGCCTTATCTTACTCAGCTACCTATGCTGTCCCACTTAAAGTAACCAGAAGGTATCCTGAAGGTAATTGCTTTCCACTTAACTCAAATCATTCACTTGCCTAACTGGTATATTTACTTTTTCCTGCTGTCTCTTGTTCCTATTCTCTCAGCTCTCACCTATTGCCCACCTCTTAAGTGACTCTTTCTCCAGGCTGTTATCTTTACTTCTATGATTCTATTTACTGTGCGTATCATCTGAACTCTCTTCTCTCTTCTTAATCATAACCCTGTACATTGCCTAGAACTTTCTCTCCTGTGGGATAACTTTCCTCACAACATCTGCTTACCAAAAGATCTGTCTACTTGACCTTGCCTCTTTTGAGACACCCTCTTTGTCCTTTTTCTGTCTGAGTACATTGGTTGCAATCAGGGGGTCTCAAACCATTTCTGTGTTTCATCAAAGAAATGTACGAATGTCTCTAGGTCATCAGTACTTGACTTTGGTGGTCTGTATACTCCAACTATTGTACTCAGTCTACAGTGTTGGCATCATTGAACATGCAACAACCACTGTCATAATAATGTTTAATCCCTATCGTAACTTTTCCTGCAGCTTCATTTCACTTCCCTAAAATTTCAGTAAAAAAATCATGTTCTTTCTACAAAAGCTTAATAATTCAGAATCCAGGTCCAAAAAACTTCATCTCACCTTCCTAAGATTTGCAGTTGAATAAATTGCTAAACCCTTGATTCATACATTTAACCTCTGTCTCTCTCCAAAGACACTGTTCCATTATCGTCCAAGCATACAGTTAGAGTCCCTAAAGTCACTTTTCCTGATGAACTGAAGAATTACAGACCTATTTGTAACTTGGAACCTTTAACCAAATTATTCATAAAATTGTTATACAAACAACTACCTAACTACATTAACAGCTATAGCCAACTAAGGGGTCCACAGCATGATTTTTTTCAGTATATTATCCACACTCCGGAAGTGCCACTGGTGTGATTTATCACACCCTGTATGAGGGACATATTACTGCAAGTCTCTCTTGAGATAAGGACTTTTGAAAGAGTTAATCATACCCTTTTTCTCCATAAACTCAAAACACCATTTTTTGGCTTCACAACGATCTGAAGAGATAGAACTTTCCCACTCAATAGTTACATCTCATCCTCTACAGCTGGTACACTTAAGAGTTCTTAATTGGAACTTGATACACAAAGTCACTGAAAAAAGATTCTAGGCCTTATATTTGACCATACTTTCTCCTTTTTCACAGATACAGATATTGTAACAACTAAAGTCCTCACTCAATTAAAACTGCAAGGGCAAATACAGGGCAAGTCACCTCCTCTCACCCACCACTTGCAGAGTCATTGGCAAACATGTTAATACCTAAATTAGAATATGGCTTTTCTTCTGTTATTATGCACTCAGTCCACTATGCTCTCAGAACAGAGACTGCTGACAATAAAATCAGCAGATTAATTCTATAAGAAGACCCCCCCCCCGATGCATCTTTGCAATTTAATTAAAACATTCCAAATGGATAACCATGCCTCACAGGACCAATGTTTTTCTACTTTTCTGATTTACAAGGTTCTAAAGCACTCCCACTGCTCCTTCTATAAGAATGAATCTACCTTTGCATGCAATCTTTATTATCTCATAAGTACACAGGACAGCAATTTTCTCCAGTACGCCCTCCAATTAAAACTGCCATAGGTGTGAGAGCCTTCTCTAGCTTGAAACCTAATATTGGAAATGACTCAACTACTACCATCAAAAATGTAGACATAAGTAAAAGGCTTTAAAGATGCATTTAAAGTATGCCTCTAGAATGTATCTGCAACTGCTATGACAATAACGGTTAGGTAAAATATCACGTCATATATAGATAACAGTATTCATTTAGTAAGCTTTTCTCAGCCTCATAATCTGACATTTTATATGTGTATATTTTTATATGAGTATATGTTTATTTATTTTTGTGTAGGACTGCACTGTACTTTATAGATATAGTGGCTTCTACTTTTTCCCTTGTGCTTCTCTCAATTTTTTTAATCCTACCCTATTTGCATCAAATGTCTCATTATATACTAGGATTTTACAATTTGCTCATTTCATGTATGACATTATTGATAAGTAAGATCCTATTATATTTTCTGCTCTTTGAGCTTGGATTGTGGCAAAAGGGATCAATTAGACTAGCCCATTTACACAGAGAGCAAATAGTAATACATAAGAAAGATGTCAGCATCAGCGGAGAAAAAGAAATAAACATTTTGTGCCTGCTGAGTATACAAGGTAAAATTATTATCACTCAAAACTGGGAAGGGAAAAACAGTATAGCAGTACAAGTAATACAAGAGCTTCACAGACATGGAGAGAAGATAGCGAAAACTAGCTTAAATGAAAAAAGAAGTGAGAGTGAAAATGAAAAGCAATCGGAAGAGATATAAGAGTACCATAAGAGTGAAAGTCATGCCACGAGTAAGGAGAGGGTGAACAGGGGTGGAATAGAGATTAGGTAGGAAATGAACCTTGCATGAGAATTGAACATAAATGTCATATAATGTATAGAGTTAATAAAGTTAAGAAAACAGTTAAAATAGTAGCTCTTGCCAGCCCTCAAACAACTTGCCATTTATTAAACATTTCTTTGTTAGAAGAACACAAGGTCCTTCAGAGATTAAAGATACTTATGTTATTTGACTGAGGAACTAAGCCAAACAGAGTAAATTCCTGTGGAAAGATTTGTGGTACAAAAATTAAGCAAGAGGCAGGATACAGAAGAAACAGGCCTAACCTTATCAAAAGCTGAGGCTGTGTGCCGAGCAAATGAAATTGCAAGTGCACTCATGAATCCTGAAATTCAGAGAATTTTTCTGTGCTCACTCTTTATGGTCAGTGTGAGTTAATCAAATAAGGTAATGTTGAGAAATGCTCATTCACAGTTAGAGACAACATATAGCTGCAATGAACTCATCAGCAGCTCATTACTGTCTCTAAATCAAACACTATCCAGTCTGACCAGACCATGCTAGTGTTTTGCCCTGATGTCCATTCATTATGTTTCAGACACAGACACACACAGACACACACACACACACACACACACACACACACACACACACACGCACACACGCACATACGCGCACACATTTATTCTCAGTTTCTCTACCTACTGTATTGCAACCACCCAGACTCCAGACAGACAGAAACCATGCACACTCACATATCCAGACTCGCAATCTCCTACCTAACCCCTTTAATGCAACCACCCATAAAGCAATACACTGTTGACAAGATGATGAATTTCACAGATTTTTTTTTGTATATATATATATATATATATATATATATATATATATATATATATGGGTCCCCTTCACATGGTCGACATTTCAGAATGTCGAAGACTGTATGGTCGAGACCATATGATCAACATTTGAAATGTTGACCATGCGGAACCTGCATTTCTGTACAGGGCAGAATGGAAAGATTTCCATCTTCTGCACTTTAGTGCAATCTCAGAGTTGGTATATTTAAGTTACGGGGGATGTGGGGGGTGCTAGCAGTGTGAAGGTAAGTTATTGTTGTGTTTTTTTTTTTTATTACATGGTCGAAATTTCAAATGAAATGAGCCATATGGTCTTCGACATTCTGAAATGTCAGCCATGCGAAGTAGACCCATATGTGTGTGTATATATATATATATATATATATATATATATATAAAACAAAACACACAGCACTTAAACCCTGAAGAAACCCCAAGCTTGCAGAGGGAAACCTGGTTTGCATTGTGGAATTAGCCTTGTCTGAATTAATGTATTGGTCTTTGGAATATTGGGTGCTGTTTCTTTTTTGTTTGTTTGTTTCATATGGATTTCTGCACATGTACCTTTCTTTGCCACTAACCATCCACAGAATGTGCTTTATATAAAAATATATCTCTATATCTATATCTTATCTGTGTCTATATATATATATATATATATATATATATATATATATAGAGAGAGAGAGAGAGAGAGAGAGCAAGCGATGTAGACCACAAGAAAAACAAGAACTTGTGAGTAATAAATCTGCTGGCTGAGAATCTTAAAAAAAAAAATTAAGAAAAAAGAACCATGTAATATAAACAAGCTCAGTTGAGACTTCTAAGTAATCAAGCACATATAACTTATTTAGAAATCAAAAAGTCTTTATTGAAAAACAAATAGATGAGCAGTCTCATCCTTAAATGAGCTTTGTTAGATCTAAATCCAGTTAACATGAGATACAGTATTTATCTGTTTTAGCACAGAGGTCATTGTTAATTAACTTGAATCTGGGTCATAAATGAATGTCATAGGCTGTTCATTCAAGTTATAATAGGACAAGTCTCATCTTTCATGCTTGTTCTGCATAGCCACTGCTATTGGTAGCTTATAGGTTATAGCTTATGTGCTATATTCCTATATGTGGCTAGTGCCTAACTGATACAAACTCTTAACATTACATTTGTCCATGGCTATGTAATACTGTACATCATTGTATCTGTGCTGAGCTAAGCAAATGCTATTTGTCATGTTTAGATGAGACAACAAGTACTAAAAAATATGTGACAACCAGTTATATTAAAATCCTAAAGTATCGTACTGTGGCGATTGTAACTTGAACTAGTCAGGATAATCTGTCTGAACCTTTGAATGGAAGCATCTACCTCATATCCTTTATGTTAGGAGAATACCACCCTTTCCATGCCAACATGAATTCCACTTTCTAGTGATATATTAATTTTGTGTGTTCAGAGAGAAAACAAAGGGCTCTGTATGTGCTAGGTCTAACATAAACTGCTGTATTTTATGACAGTGAACCAAACAGGGTTAAAAGGGGAAAGAGGTAAGTGACTTCAATTTCAGCTTGTTCCATCAATATGCTGTCACAATATGTACACTGTAAGAGGTTGTCAGGTACAATTTGTTTAAATCCTTATAAAACAGCAAAGTGTAGTTCCCACCATGGGAATCAGTGAGCCTCCAGTAAGTTGGTCTTGTACCAGTGCTTGTTGCAAAAAACCTTTGCAGAGATGTCTAGGGAGAGTGGGAAATATGCAACTGTATGGACAGTCTAGTCCTTGGCAGTATAATAAACTTACCTGATCATTAAGTGTAAGCAAGATATTAATACTTCTATAACTGAAACAATTAGAAAATAATTCATAGATTGTTAATACAGCACAAAGAAACATTAGGTATAATATAAAGATAGGTCCTCTGCCAGTAGTCTTATACATTAAAACAATGCAGATATTACAGTCTGTAAACTAATACAAGCTGAATCTGTGATGAGAGGAAAATCACAAATGTGTGAATCTTTGTTGAAAAGTGACTTAAAACTAAATGTGTGAAGCTAGGCTAATTAATAGGAAGTGGTGAAGCCAATCAGGCAGGGAGGCAGCATTGCCTCAGGCCACATAAACTGAGGATAGGGAGGTTTATTTCATAAACTTAGAGATATGTTTATGGTAGGGTGACTATGCTGACACGATGTAAAAGGTACATTTTGGCCTTGAGAAGCAGCATCAGTTTGCTGCTGTTCTTGAAACTGATGCATGGAAGGAAAAAGAAAAAAATAAATAAACCCAGGAGGCTAAAGTGCTTTTACCAAACTACCAATAAGTAGGTGAGGCTTCATCAGATCAGTGCAGTACAGAACAATTACATTAGGTGCATTCATATGGTTAACTTCACTAAATAATAAATATGTGTACATGACAGACCATAACAAAAAACAACAGATTTAGCAACTTAAACAATAACTGTGTGTAAACCAGTATTACATTTCGTGTATATCTTAATGCAGGAAAGTTTTAACACTTCTTCTTACTATTAACACTATTCCTGACAAATGCAATGGAATTTGAAATGAGAGAACTGTTTTGGAAGGCAGTGTTATATATAAATATAAAGGTGCTTCTAAGACCATGACATTAACTTACCTAATTTTTACTCTGGTCCTGTAGTAGTCAACCAACATAAATATAATGCTAATTAAAAATACAATGAAGGAATATAGAAAAATATAGTTCCTAACTTAGTAAAGACTATTATGGTCCAGTTATCTAAGTTCAAGTACAGATTTGATGGAGCAGTTTGTGTTCAGTCCTAGGTGACATTTTTGGTGAATTTACCACTCTAGTTCCTTTTTCTTAACTAGTGCTGCTGTGTTGTCTTCTAGTGGGCAAATTGTTACTTTCTATACTATGTGGAACACAAGTTTCTCAAAGTTTCTGCAGTGTAGAGCATGTCTGGTCTGTGTGTTATTAAGATTGTTTAGTCAGATGGCTGATAAGTGGTTAGTAACCCCTACCTTTAGGGAATTAATAATTTTGGCAAGGTCGAACGCTCTACATGCTGTGCAGCTGGCCCTGTAAACTACAAACTTGATTTTGCAGTCATCTCTCACTGTGCTGGCTGTAGTATCTCATTTTTGAGTTTGGACAATAACGGTTTCTCTTATTCATAAAGCCACAGCATCTGCAGCCTTAAGGCATGCAGGGAAAGGTGCCACTATTTGGCTCTGTATTAGGCAAGGCATGTCCTTCTACTAACTCCTAATATTTTGCCCTTTACAATAGATGAATGTAGGCTCAGGGCCAAGTATCTTATTAATGGACTGGTTTCCGCAGGTGATTCACTATTTTTCATGCTCAGTATGTTTTATTACAGATAGTCCTTTGAAAATATGAGAATCATACTTGTTTTATGTTTCTCTTTGTTGATATCATTCTGTGAGCTCACTATATTAATTTGTTCTTTTCATGGTGGATTGAATAGAGTTGGGTTGTTGTTCTATTTCAAGACTGACATGGGACTGAATATGTCTTTTATCAGGTTGCCACTCTACCCCCTTACAAGAAAGTCAATTTGCAGTTTGACCAGGTTATGTTGAAACCATATAATTTCCCCAGACATGTGAGTTGTCATCATCCCTTGTGACCTTATGATATTTTTCTTTGTGATTTTGAGGTGAATAATGTTTGTATGTAGCAACAGGTTGACCATTCCAGATTTTCTAACAAGATCATTCTTTAACACAGTATCACTTTTGTTTTTGTAAATGGTGAGCTCCAGAAATTCTACATTCTTAAAGATGTAGTGGTTAGTGAAATGCAGGACGCCTGTCGAATTTTTGATATAATCAAAGTATTCATTAAGTTTTTCTACCAAGCTGCCCTATGAGATGAAAACATCACTAATAAAGTGATAATAACAGTTCATTTCTGAGAACTACTCAGAGTTGTAGATGATAGTTTCTTCCCACTTGGCTAAGGCTATGTTTTCCAGGCTTTGGGCCATTGCTGCACTCACGTTTATTCTTCCTGTTTGTTTGCACCATCTCTGGTTAAAATGTACTTTTTTTCCAGAAGCTCACCTGCAGCTTGTATTTCCTTGGGTTGGTAGAAGTCCTAGTGCCCAAGAATTCTTTAATTGCTTCACTGCAGTACTCATCTGGAAGTAACATTATTGGTTACAAGTACTGTGTTTAGCTTTATTCTAATTTCTCTAAAATTTTTCAGAAAGACAGGAGTGTCCAAGATGTGGGGTGGACCATTTCTGGCAATTTCTTTTATTTTAAATTCCAAATAAATCAATACGGGCTTAGTGGTAGAGCCTCCCCCTGCTACCATTGGACAATATGGAGGGTCAGCAAGGTTTTTGTGTGGCTTAGGGGTGTAATAAAACTGGTGCATCCTTGGGTGAGTGACTGAGAGGAAAAAGGTGGGCTAATCTTCATCACAGATCCTGAATCTTACAACCAGAAAATTTAGACAATGTTGGAAAATCAGGACTTCTACCAAAAGGAGGACATTGAACATATCACCCAAGAATACAGACTTGTGAATAAAAGAACTCTTGATCTGAACTCCGGTAATCTACTTGATGATGATTTAGTTAATTTTCTCACAGTCACTGTTCCAAGGATACCCCGATTTTTGACACCCCTAAGCCACACAAAAACCTTGCTGATGCCCCATATTGTGCAGTGGTAGCAGGAAGAGGCTCTGCTACTGAGCCCCTATCAATTTTTTTGGAATTTAAAATAAAAGAAATTGCCAGAGATGTTCCACTGTACATCTTAGACACTCTTGACTTTCTGAAAAAGGTTAGAGAAAACAGGAACACGACAGACTCAATACTTGTTACCACTGCTGTGAAAGCACTTTACATAGAACTTCCACATGAGTACTGCATTGAAGCAGTTCAATGTACTGAACTTGTCTTAAATCAAATTCACAGCAATAAGGCTTAAATACATTTGTAGTAAATTGTTCTTTATATTACCAGCTGAAATGTTTCAGTGCCTGTCATCAGATAAGCCTAAAGCACTAATGATAATATGTGGGATTAGCTGACAGCATTTCATTCATTGAGTCTAGGTGATGGTGTCCTGCCTAATGGTGGACACATCACTAGTATTATAAGAGATGCTAGAATACATATATGTACAGCATACAAAATGGATCGCCTTTATTAAATCATACTCAACTGTTTGAGTTTCACTGACTTGCTGCAAATTTCTAAATGGAAGATATATTCACAAATAGCAACAACTTTTAGTGATATTTGCAGGGGTCAAGTCCCCCTACACCACCCTGATGTCGGTAATTTGCCCCCCACAGCCCAGACTGAGGTCAATCAGACTTTGTGAAGTTATACTTACAGCTACAGTCCTTAAATTTGAGTGTCTTACACTAGAATACAAAGACAAGTATTAAGCTGGAAGCAAATGAGCTGTGAACAGCTGAACCTCACAAGTGAAAGATTAATATGCAGAATGCTTAACTGCTTTACTGAATCCTTTGCTCTAATAATTTTCATCAAACAGACATTAAAGAAGAACTCCACCCAAATGTCAAAAATTTCTTTTCAAAAAATGTTTTTGCTTCCCTGTGATCCAACACTAAACACTTCACATACAGAAAAAAAACCATCATTTAATAATTATGTTTGCCTTTTTTTCTGTATTTGTCTCATCCGTTACATCACAACAGCTAGTAAGAGTGGCAGAGTTATGGTCACTTATCCCAACAACAGAGCCATTAAGAAAACAATGACATTTAAATGTGCCTTATCAGTTACAGATTGCCAGCATCACACCTCAGATAAATAGTGTAAGCTTGAGTCTAAACAAAGGCAAGGCTTTCAAGCTTAGTTTTCAGATGCAACTGTCTTTCCCTTTAATAAAACTCAGTGCCACAAAGAAAGAAAGCAAATATGTTAATCTTAACTCTTCTTACTTTCTGTCAGTATTTGATTTTGCATTTTTCCTACACTCATACCTCTCAACCGTACCAAATTTCTCAGTATTTACTGGTTTTGAGGGCAAAAAATGGGGTTCCACAAATTTTTGAGTGGCCCCTTCAATTCCTGATTTTTTTTTTGAGATTGAAATTCCTAAAGGAAATGGAAATATACCAAAGAAAATGTTAAGAAGTCGGAGTCGGAATAAATGCCGATTGGCAACTTATTTGCTCAAAAAAGTAATTAATGGCTAAAGCAACTCAACTGCAAGAATAAAAGAACACATTTTCTAATGGTTTGAACCAAACCAAGTAAGAATACAATTGACCTCATATACATGATAGGTGTAACACATAAGACAAACTGAAATGATACACATTTTGGTGTCCCTGTAAATTATGTATTGCTGAACTGTCTGCGCTTCAGACATAATGCTGTTTTCTGTTGTAGTCTACACTGTAATTTCCGTAAAAGTGCATGTTTCTTCTGGAGCTGGGGAAAGAAGATCAACATCAAAGACTTTAATTCTAGCTGCAATATTTAAAACTGTGACTGAAGCATAAATCATCTTGTCCTAAGTAACACCTATAAATCACAGGGGTCAGATTCCTCACACTTAAACACTGAACTACAGTTGTTGCTTTGAAAAGAACAATTAACTCAGCTACATTTTCAAGCCTGTCATTCAAACATTCCTTAAAATGCTGCAACACAGATGACCACTAATAAAAATCAGTTTAGCTTTATAAAGCTGAATCACAGTGGTACGAATGCTCATATGAGTGACTCGTAACCACGAAAGTGAAAATGGCAATAGTCCTTAATGTTCGAAAAACAGCAAATCGAAAAGCAGATTCACTGTTTTCGAAAATTAATGTCGAACGAAAAAGAAGTGTAAAGCAGGGGGGGGGGGACAAGCACCCCTGCACCCTCCAGCCCCCCCCCCCACACCCCCCACTACTTTAATATTCTAACTCCAAGATCGCACTACATTGGGGAAAGGGACCATTTTCTGAACCCCAGTATAGTGCAATCTGCCCCACAATGTCGAATGTGCAATGAGCGAATGTCACTATGCATTTGCTCATTGCACATTCAATTCTTTTTTTGTTCAGCGTTTGTAAATTTTGCAAACAGCCTTTATAACAATTGCTGTTCGCCCAAGTGCAAATCGCCTTTCTAAAGGTATACCATAAAAATCAAAGGAAACAGTAATTAAAAATGTAGATAATGCTGACAGTGAAAAGTAGGCAGCCACAGCACTTTTGTAAACTGATGACAGAGAAAACTACAGTAAATGATCCCCTCATCATAAGGATTTCTTCCTGTCCCTCTAACATGGCATCAGGAAGTCGAAGATATTGACTATAAAACAAAATCATACTAGCCATGGCAGCCTCCTTCAGATTATTTTGTGGTGTAACAAATTAGAAAATAACAGTAACCATTTACTTTGATACAGAAGCATTAGCAATGCAGAAAAGTTAAAGACTGGTTGAAAAACATAGTTTTTTTTTAAGTTTTTGGGCGCAGTTCTCCTTTAAATGAGGGTCAGAAAATGAGCAGTTGCATTATTGCAACATATTTTGTTGACCAGAATGTACACCCACCCCTGGGTAATACATTGCAGCTGAACAAAAAGGCTAAGCTAAGTTACAGGATTATATGGATGAAATAAAAGTAAAGCAAGTTGAAGTTGGAAATATAGAATACAGTTGTTGAAGCATCTGGACAAAGCTGCTGAAAGGTGAGGCCATGGGAATGGTAAGGAAGATAGTGCACAGCACCGTTTGCATAAAGCAAGATAAGGGGCAGGAAAGAGCAAAATGTTGGGGATGTAGTGAAGCAGAACTAGGTATGAACTATATATTTTAGAACTGTGAGTGAATGTAAATGATGTAAGAGGACGAACAGAGAAATGGAACAAGATCTGGGAAATCAAATTGGTAATCAGCTGCAAACTGTGTCTTTAGGACTTTAATAAGACATATGTCTGACAGTGAAAGATTAAGAGTAAAAAAATGTAATTCAGACTTCAAGACCCCTAATGCAAAATGCTAGATGTGAGACAAAGAAGTGAACAGCTGGAAGTGAGAAGAGGTAATTATCAGGTCGCTAAGGAGGGCAATAGTGGAGGTAAATCTAAAGAACAGGGAGTATAAGAGGGTGGGGCAGAACAGCAAAATGAGGTGCAGGTATGTAATGGAATTCAGAAACGTTTACAATGTATAACAGGGAAAGAAGTGTCAGATGGTACTATAAACGGGAAAAGGATCATCTAGGGAGAAGGTTTACAAGGAAGGAAGGTAATGTAGTAGAAGTCAGAACAAACTGTACCATGATCAAGAAGTTTATATAAACCACAAACTGTATTGCTCCTTATAATCTACTGACCTTATGACATTACACATGTACCTTTGAAAATGTAATTAAGTTCAAAGAAAAATAGAGAAAATCTGCTCAAGCCAACAGACAGATAAGATAACTGCAGTGGGTAGAATTAGCTATGCCATGCCAATGACAAATTATTCAAATTTGCTTGCCTCTACCATATCACTTGTATGCAGGCATACAGATACCATATTTATGCATGTGAGCTTACACACACACTCACATGCATACATACACACACACACACACACACACACACACACACACACACACACACACACACACACACACACACACACACACACACACACACACACTAACACATATATACCACTTAACAGAACTCCTCAGATTCTTATTGCATTACAAAGGATTATGATATTTTTCAACTTCTCAAGCACACACTCACACACACACACACACACACACACACACACACACACACACACACACACACACACACACACACACACAAACACGTATATACCACTTAACAGAACTCCCCAGATTCTTATTGCATTGCAAAGAATTATGATATTTTTCAACTTCTCAAGCACACACACACACACACACACACACACACACACACACACACACACACACACACACACACACACATACACACACACACACACACACTAACACATATATACCACTTAACAGAACTCCTCAGATTCTTATTGCATTACAAAGGATTATGATATTTTTCAACTTCTCAAGCACACACTCACACTCACACACACACACACACACACACACACACACACACACACACACACACACACACACACACACACACACACAAACACACACACAAACACGTATATACCACTTAACAGAACTCCTCAGATTCTTATTGCATTGCAAAGAATTATGATATTTTTCAACTTCTCAAGCGCAAACACACACACACACACACACACACACACACACACACACACACACACACACACACACACACACACACACACACACTAACACGTATATACCACTTAACAGAACTCCTCAGATTCTTATTGCATTGCAAAGAATTATGCTATTTTTTCAACTTCTCAAGCACTTTATTTGATGAGGTATTGTGTAAATTAAACAATGAAAAGGAATGATTAGTTTAAAATAGTTCTGTAGCCTATAGTTTCACCATTTTTCTTACATACTGAAACAACATAGCAGATGATGAGGAAGTCAATATAAAGCTGTTAAAACTACTACAGAAATTCTGTATCACTTTCAGCTTTGTGGGAAAATGCATTAATGCATATTGTTTTGGTTTATTGTATACAGAAAACACAGGTAAAATCAGGATATCACTGTTGCCTGTTTTCAATCAATGGAGCATTGTATAAAAAATATAATGAGTCGATGAGAGATTAGCAAGCAAAACTGTTTGAACCTGAAAGCATTCCAACAACTTCGCTTCCTGTTGTTCTCTGTTTAATCTCCCACTCCATTTTTGACAAAAGAATGGGAAAAAAGCCAATTCTAAAACTATAAAGCAAGCACTTGGGAGCATTTATTTAGGCACTCCTGGGAGTCTAGTATGTCATAACAGAAAAGTTTCTCAGGAAACAGTTGCAGAGATACAAATATTAGGAAGGAGAAACCATTTCTATAAATGATTAATCCTATGCTCAGTCAATGCCAGCAAACACTTATAATACTGAATAGTGTAGGCAATACAATTTTGTCATTTCTCCCCCATCCAGGTTAAGAGATAAGAAGTCATTTACTTGAGGGGCTGAACTAAATGTCCTCTCTAGCTCTTTCTCTTATATGGATATAGATAGATAGATAGATAGATAGATAGATAGATAGACAGATAGATAGACAGGCAGACAGATAGTAGATAGACAGAGAGATGATGCGCACAGACACATGCACGCACACACACACACACACACACACACACACACACACACACACACACACACACACACACACACACACACACACATTTCCTGCATGCATGCGCACCCTGCTTGATACTAAATCTACTTTACAAATATCTACGAGTAAAAATAATAAGGGAAAAGATAAACTATTGCCTTTCAAAGTATAGAAAAATAACTCTCAAGGTTGTGTCAAAATCATTTATAAGTCTCTTTGGAAAATAGAGCTGTTCACAATAAAGGAAGATATTCTTATGTAACTTTCACTATAACAAGATTCAGACAATGGTTTGCTTTATGGTTTTACATTCGAGGTTATTTAAATTCAAAATTTCCCGTTTCATAAATTTTGATTGACTCCAGTTTACAAGTGTTCTTTTGTTCTTTTATAGACTCTTTTTTACACCGGTGTTCATATGCACAGTACAGGCATTACAGTTATTTTTTTTCTAAATAAGGCATATTGAAGTGAGGTGCATGAGACCAGGTAAGCAGAGATGCTGTTAGTAAACACATATTTTATACTAGATTAAGACTTCTGTCCATTAGTCTGCATACTTTGGGAGCTTTGCTTTTGCAAACCATAGGATAATCATATCTGGATCACAGGATTTTGAAAATAGATGGTATGGACTGCCACTTTTCATCTCATAGAAAAGTAAGATAATGCAACGGTTTGAAAGACAGTACTATAACAAATAGGTTTCCAAAGATACGGTGGCCAAGAAGGTGTTCTGTAAGTTACTCTGTTTATCAAACTCCCGGACTATTCTTACTCAGAACATCAACTACTGAACATTTTAAAATTAGGTCAAAACCTGTTGATAAACTGTATAAAGGCTGGCTGTCTAAAGTGAAATGAAAATAGAACTCATCTTCAGGACTAAGAAATACATATAGAGTAATGACAAAAGTATAATAAATGTGACTAAAGAAGGAATTTTATGCCATGGCTATAAAGCAGAAAACCAGTTTACTTCTGATTTTCTGCACATGACAAACAACTGTTGGAAACTCCTGGTGTCTGGCTGGTACGTGATTCTCAAACAATCTGGAATATATTGCTGATTGATAAGTATATTTCTTGGCATTTTAACCTTTCAGAGTTCTGCATTGTCTTAATTTTGCCTGACTGAATTGTTTTATATATTTTCTGGCATTATTTTCCATTTCTCATCTGTCCTGAAACTGTTCCCCCCACCCTATCCTTCAGGTATTGTTATAGTTGGTGACTTTGCAGTTGCGTGCTCCAACTGTAAATTTGATCTGGGACACCCCCCCCCCCCTCCCAGACTGGTGTTCACTCTGCTTAATACAGAGGGAACATTTGAGAAGGCCAACCCACTTAGCTTCTTAACCTTGAATTTTTCTGAATTTCTTCTGCTCGTTATTCCTCTCTCCTTGCACTTTACTTAAAAAAAGTGCACTTTATTTTGCTTTCGCATCTTCTTAAAAGTACTCAATTGTATTTATTCTGCTCCATTTATTACTGCTTGGTGGTAGCCTGATTACATTGTAACTGTTATTTTAAGCCTTTTGGTTTAAGCACTTATGCTCCAGACCAGTTGTTTTACATTAAGAATGTTTGTGGTCTGCACTGTTGTGGCAGAACAGGTAGCTTGCATACTTCTAAGTTGGGAATTGCTGATTGAAGGCTCAGTGTCTGTTATTCTAAAAGTGTATTAGTTCTGGTTTAAGCACTTGGGCTTCAGGCCAGTTTTTTACATTAAGAAGGTGTGATCTGCACTCTTCTGGGAGGAGAGGGAAGATTCTGCCCTTCTGATCTAGTAGTTTCTGGTTAACGGCTTATTGTGCCTGCTTATTTGAACTGTTTCTTTCTGAAATTGGTATACCTTGTTTGCTGTAGCATATACTAAATTCAGACCTGCTGAATCTAGCTTTGGTTGTATAACTTGAGCACTAATCCAGACCATCTTTTTTTGGAAAAGGTTCCCCTGCACCCTAGTGGCAGGAGTGTGCAGTGAGAACTTGTCTGATTGAAGATTGCTGGAACGGGGCTCAGTTTTGAGCTTTTTATTGGTTAATTAGTTAATTTGTTAAAATCAGTTTGCTCATTTGCTACTGTTATATAAAAAAAATACACTTTATGCATCGCCGCTTAGCTAGGGTTAAACTATTCCCAGCACCATAAAGTCTGCTTTTTAAATTTTCTCTTAAAACTTGTCAGTTTTTTTAGTTTTAGCACTCAAATCTGTTTCTTTGAGCTCAGCACTTGTTCAGAACTCATTGTAAGCACTAAATAAGCTATAAGTTACTACAGCACTCAACTTTCCTCACTTGTCTAGAGGAAAACAGTTTTTAGTACTTAATAAATAAGCACCTATCCAGGCATGTCTAAGGGTCAGCTCATTGTGTTTTCTCCTGTCTACCTAATGATTCTGGGCATCTTGGGGTAATGCAGAAATTGCCTTATGTACACAGACAACCCTCTCCTCCTACCACCCAGCACTACAACCTGTGAGAGATGCCCTCATAAAGCCAAACTGGAAGCAAAGCTGTCTTCACCCAAGACTGGACTAGACAGTCAAGAGGAGAAGGTAAACACTTGCACCACACCACACTCATCACATAGTCCCTCTAAACCTACACCATTAAAACAGACACATAGAAACACAAAACACACACCTACATTCATGGAGGCTCTCAATCAAAATTTGCTCAAGCAACAGAGACCTCCAAAATAGAAACGCCAACAACCTTCACCCCCAACACAACCCAAATGACACATAGCCCACAAACTCAGTGTGCCACTCAACCACAGCCCATAAGGTATAACAATGTACCCAACACTCTAGTCATAGGTGAATCTATAGTCAGGCACACTGATGTTCCCCTCACCAAGCTAAACAAGGAGAAAGTTACTGTCAGCTGCCTGTCGGGTGCCAGGATCTGCCACATAATGCATGCACTCAGGTTACTCCACATGAAGTACAAATATGACTCTGTCATTGTCCATGTTGGTGTGAATGACCTGAGATGTACCTCCCTGGACTACATGAGGAGATCTCCAATCTTGTAGCCCAGGCAGGTATGACCCTAGCCCTGAGTAGCATCCTGCAATCACCCAGAATGATACCACAGTACAATGACAAAATGATAGACTTCAACAATTGGCTAATCTTCTGGTGTAATTCTAAGAGGATTCAGTATCTGTCTGCCCGGGATGACATGATCAACAGACCATGATGCTTTACCAGAAATGGCCTGCACCCTTCGCCCTTGGGATTCCGGATACTGGCTAAGGCTCTTGCCACCCCTATAGTGCCTTTTTTAGGCAAAGTTCAAATGACAAATTCACCACCGTAACAGGTGCAAGCAAGCAAAATCTGAGGGTAATGCTACTCAATGCTTGAAGTCTAAACCTCAAAATGCATTCACTCAAGACACTCCTTAAAATGTAGAACATCGACATCTGGTCAGTGAGAGAGACCTGGTTCAAGGCTCCAGAGGGAACCCCTGCATTACTAGGCTATAATTCATACCATACCTTTCGGCCACTTAACCTGGACAGAAACACTAAAGGTGGAAAAGTGTCCATATTCATTAAGGATAGCCACATTTCCAGGCTAGTTGCTCAGCATAATGCATCCGAGATTATCCAACTGCAACTAATTCTGGGCAAGATCGCAATCCAAATTGTCACTTGCTACAGATCACCCACCATGCCCCATGATTCCTACTCCTCATTTCTTGATACACTGAAAAATGTTAGGGTACAACCCAACACCCTCATAATGGGTGATTTCAACTATCCCACCATTAACTGGGAAAACTACTCATGTACCAACTCTTTTGATCAACGTTTTCTGGAATTCATAATTTCCAACACCTTGGATCAACGTATCCACACCCCCACCAGGGGCAGCAATATCCTAGACCTGGTCATTACCAACATGGGTGACCGGTGTTCCACACCAGAGGTCAGTTCCTTGTTGGTCAGATCCGACCACAAGCTAATCAGCCTAGACATACACATCCCGCCCTCACCTCCCATTAGGGAAACCACCATAAAAAATTTCTCCAAAGCCAACTTCACGCTTCTTAAGACAGAAGTGGCAAACTTTACGACACCCATGCAGATGGACAATAGAGGTACAACTGCTGAATCCTACTGAAATGCACTTTATAAGCACTTACACGAGTGCATGGATCGTGCTATCCCTAACAGAACCAATATGGTATCCTCCAAAAAAAGGAAGCCAATCTGGTGGTCCCCTGCCATAAACAAACTCTACAACAGAAGAAAGAAACTGCTGTAAAAAAGAGTAAAATCCCATGATTGGAGGAACTCCCTGGTCAGCCTCTGTAAGAAGCTGAGATCCCTCATAAAATCCTCCAAAGCTAGTTACAAAAATAAAATTGCCACTGATTCTAAAGAAAACCACAAAGCATTCTATAGCTATGTCAAGAATCTCAATGGCAACACTCAGATCTGCTCTGAGTTACAGCACAATGGCATTAAATATACAGAACCAACTGATATTGCCAACATCCTGGCAGATAGGTTCAGTGTTAACTTCACCCCTCTCTCACCCCCTAAAGGGCCTATATCTATACCAGAAGAATGCAAAGTTCTTGTAATCATGGCTGTACAGGTAAAAACCACACTCTCCAAAGCCAAGAACACAGCATCCATGGGACCTGACAACATCTCAGGCTGCGTTCTACATGAACTACAGAATGAACTGGCACCCCACCTAAGCACCATGTTCAATCATAGCCTCACCTCAGGCTTTCTGCCTACTGAATGGTGCACAGTGACAGTTCTCCCACTCCACAAAGGGGGAGCCACCATGGACCCCATGAACTACTGCCCCATTAGCCTAATGAGCCTGGTCTGCAAGGCCATGGAACATATCATCATGGAACTTATAAACAAAGACATTGGTAATCTTCAAACTCTGGACCCCACCCAGTTCGGGTCTGTAAAACGCAGATCATGTCTCCTAAACCTGATAGACTTCTTTGAAGCAGTCAGCAAAGCCGTAGGTGAGGGTAAGGTGGTTCACACAGCCTATCTAGATCTCACCAAGGCTTTTGACACCATCCCCCACTCTGGAATTATAGATAAACCCACTAAACTAGGTATAAATCCCTATGTCACAAGATGGGTTGCTAACTGGCTCTCTGACAGAACTCACACTGTGAAAGTAGCAGACTCCAAATCTGACTTCAGACCAGTGACAAGTGGAGTGCCATGGGGTTCTGTCCTGGGCCCTCTCCTGTTTGGTATCTACTTTTCTGAAGTACAGGCTAACACAGAAGGTCTTTGGCTAACAGATTTCACAGATGACTGCAAACTAGGAGCCATAATCAAAACTCCTAATGATGTGGACATCCTATAAAAGGGCCTTACTGAGACAGATGCCTGGTGTCAAAGCCATGGCCTCAAGCTCAATGCCAAAAAGTGCATTGTCAACCCCTTTGTTAAAAACTCTGTACCCATGAGCAACCACATAGGTGGTAGTCTACTTAACACTGAAAGTGTGATAAGAGACCTTGGGACACAGGTGGACAGTAGTGTCTCCTTTGATAATCAGATCCGCACAGTAGTCAGTAAATCCTTCTATGTGGCACACCTCACCACAAAAGGTTTTGCATCAAGGAAAAAAGAGGTCATTGTTCCCCTCTACTCGTCACTCATTAGACCCATTATATAGTACAATGCCCCTTTTGGCATGTACCTCACAAAAGATCTACAACAACTGGAAAGGCCACAGAAATAACTCACAAAGAGGATTACTGGCCTCAAACAGATGCCTTACGCAGACCGTCTCAAAAAACTCCAGCTTTACTCCGTCGCATAGCACCTACTCAGAGGCAATCTCTGCCTAACATACAAAGCTATGTCAAACCCAGAGCTGTTGGACATGCTCCAGTTAAAGAAATCCCAATCCCTACAAGCTATACGCTATAGGGACCTAAACCTTGTCACCACAATAAACAGAACATGCTGGAGGGATAGATTCCTGTCCTAGATACTTTCCATACTCTGGAACAAACTTTCTATCTATATCAAACAAAGCTCCTCATTTGCACTCTTCAAGAAAAATCTTGATGATTGGATGGAAAATAAGAAATTAATCCCAGGGATCACCCCTGGGGCTCTGCTCACCTGGGGCACAGGAAATTAATTTTCTTGGGTGGCGAAAGCCAGGGTACCTTTTTGGCTAGGCTTATATAGGTCCTAGGGCCAATAGCATAGTACCTATGAACCTATGAACTGAGACTAATAATTAGTTATTTCTTACTTTAAGTACACATGAAGTTATCATATGAGATTCATGGTGGAGGCGCTTTATTCAGAACTTTGTTAAGGCTCTTGCTTAGCTTATCTGATATTTTCATACAGTACTTTAGTGCATATTTGGAAAGCTTGTACATGTGTTTTACAAACTACTTAAATAGAAGTGAAGCGTCATGAATTTTCTCACTTCCTGCCTCAATCAGTTCCCTCCCTGAAGCTATCAGCAACTTTAGTCTTCCATACAAAGGAACTGCATAATGCTTTACCCTTTCACTCATAAATGGATATGCTGTATTCCTGTAAGAGATACCACTTTTCTGCCAGTACAATAAATATTGTAGCTGAACTTTATTCTTTTTAAGTGATGCAGATCAAATCATGTTAAAACTGTGCACTGTGAATTTTAAATACTATATTAACCGAGCTATATGTACATTTTCACTACTGCTATCTGCAAGGTTTAACCATAAAGACTGAATGCTGCTTTCTGTGTTTTTCCCTAACTTCTGTCATTCACAGCATAGACTAACGAGACATAAGAAATACAAACAGAACAAGCTATTGGTTATGGTACTTTTCTCATTCATCCTGCTTGTCTTATCTACTCAGACAGTAATAAATGAATTGTGATAATCCATGAATATTTTATCTTTCTGTGCCTCTTGCTTGTTAACATAAGATTCACTTATATGTACTGAATGCATTCTTGATCCGAATTGGATTTGACTATACATTACCCCAGCTCTCACATGAACACACACACACACACACACACACACACACACACACACACACACACACACACACACACACACACACACACACACACACACACCACTTACTGGAAGATTACTGCATTCATTGTAAACTAGATCTTGTATAATTTTTCTCTGCCGTTATTTTCTTCTGTGCCAAATCATATACAGTCATTTACAGTTACTATTTTTTAAGATGACGTATGCATGTGCAAGCAAAGTCGTAGTTTACAAATAGGTAATGCTTATGTGTGGATATTTCTCAGGGCTTGGTTTGTGCTACACCCTTTCCTTAATCCTTCAGTTCATCCATTGCAGATTTAGTTTGGAATTCGACTGTATTTAATGATATGCAGCAGATCCACTATCACCTCAGTGCTAAGCACTGCTGGTGGTATATTGGATGATGTAGATAGTCAAACATCTAATTATTGATCTCATCCTAATGACAGAGGATCATCACTGTTGTTTTAAACTGACACTAGTTTCATACCTCTCAACTATCCAGATTTTCACAGAATGTCCAGATTTTTGCCTCATATTTTTGGTCTGTTTCTCATAACATTTATGCTTTTCTGGCAAATCACTGGGATGATCTGAGGATTGAAGTCACTAAATAATCACATACATATGAGTTTCAGACTTTAAATCCTTCATTAGATATATGTTAAAACAAACCCTGTTACTCTATCAACTTTCTGTTTATAAGAGCAATATTTAAAATATGTCCCTATTTTTGGGCCTTTGCCCCCATTTTGTTGGGTTTTGTCCAGATTTGTTGCACTAAGAGGTTGAGAGGTATGTATGACACTTTGCTCAGCATGCACATTTATTGTCAGTCATTGATGATCAGAAATTAAACTGTTTTACTGGCCAAAAATCACAAAAAACTCATGGTTTGGGGCGTTCAGTAATAGCACCTGCCATCAACATAGACAGCTCAGCTCATCCAAAGGACAGCACACTCAGAAGTGCAGTACTCTCCCACATTAAAGTAGACTGCAGTGTCAGCAAACCATCCACATAGTGTGGGAGTAGAACTGGCAGGCTTCTGCACCAAAGGCAAGTATGCTGTGTTAAATGCACCCCTGTAGTTTTGAAGATTGTTTCCATTAAGTAGTGAAACAAATTGTATGGACAGATAAAAGACAAAATTACCTATTTCAGCACATTTCAATCATCTCTGATGACTAAGTGAGCAGTCTGGTGTTTGGTGTAGAGAATTCAGGCTCTTGTATCCTGTAGCCAAGGTACAGGGTTTAACCCTGAATGAGTCAATTAATAATCCTGCTATCCTTAACTATGTCATTCATACACATACCTCCTAAGAAGGAACACTCTCCCATTTAAAGCTGGAAGTGAAGTTCATGGAGAAGTAGCATTCATTGTACACATACAAACACACCTTCTGGAGTACCCGCGGAGAAGGAATGCTCTCCTGATATATGGTAGCACTATTCATGGTGGAAGTGAAGTTCAAAGTTCATAGGAAAATAATGCTCATTGTCTCCTGAAGTGAAAATCCCAATGCATATCTGAGAAAGGAAGTTCTAATGTTTAATTCCTGCATATTGCTATACAGCCCAAAACAAAATTATGTGCATTGCTGTGTGAGTGTCATACTAAAGACAGACACACAGAACACTGATGTAGAGTACATCCTAAAAGAGGAAATGTAAAATTTGTTTTAATTGAAATGTTGTGGCAGCTCCCAGCAGGCCTTAGACAACTGCTTAGGTCACCTGGTGCTGGATTCAGTTCTCTATATTCCCCCTCTCCCACCATGCACTGTGTCACTGTCATTCAGTTTTGTGAGATAATTCCATTTAACACAGTGACTATAAAATCATCTTTTCTGGCAACCCCTTCCTCAGTTTTCATAACCACATTACTAATTTACTGAACTTATCCTTATTCTGAGGAAGATATCATTGATTTATTGCTGTGGTTAATGATTCAGTATGATTTGAATAATTTTATTAAATTACATCAGTTTTGACATTCAAAGCATGGTTAGCTATGCTCCTTTCAGGTTCACCATTTTATCTCAATACATCATCTTCCAGCTTTGAAATCCTTAGCTATAATTTGCATAAATTAAACTCCAGGTTGCAACCCCTTTAGCTCCTTCATTTCCACTGACATTAAACCTTGATACAGCCTCATATAGACCACTCATCCCTTTTCATAGGTTCATAGGTTGGTACTAGGCTATCGGCCCTAGGGCCTAAACAAGCCTAGCCATAACAATTTCCCTGGATATTTCTTCCCACAATATTTACTTCCCTAGACCCCTGTCTAGCAGGGCGACTGACATGATCCCCGAGGTGAATTTCCTATCTCTCATCCAATCGTCTAGGTTCCTTTTGAAGAGGGCCAAGGAGGCACTCTGCTTGACATGTATGGGTAGTATATTCCAGAGTATGGGGAGTCTCTGGGTCAGGAACCTATCCCTTTAGCATGTTTTGTTCATTGTGATGACAAGGCTTAGATCCCTGGAGTGTGTGCCTCTGAGGGATTGGGATTTCTTTAAGTGGAGCATGTCCAACAGCTCAGGGTTTGACATGGCCTTGTATGTTAAGCAGATATCGCCTCTGAGTAGACGATATGCCACAGAATATAGCTGGAGTTTTTTAGACGGTCAGCATAGGGCATCTGCTTTAGGTCTGTGATTCTTTTAGTGAGGTATTTCTGCGGCCTTTCTAGCTGTTGCAGATCTCTTGTGCGGTACATACCAAACAGGGTGTTGTACTCTATAATGGGTCTAATGAGGGATGAGTACAGTGAGACAATGACCTCTTTTTTTCTGGATGAAAAGCCCTTAGTGATGTGGTGTGTCACATAGAAGGATTTTCTGACTGTAGTGGTGATGTGGTTATCGAAGGTGAGACCACTGTCCACCTGTGTCCCTAAGTCTCTTATCACACTTTAGGTGTTTAGTGTACTGCCACCTATGTGGTAATTAATGGGTGCATTTTTTTCCCAAAGGGGATAACTATACATTTCTTGGCATTAAGCTTGAGCCCATGGCTCTGGAACCAAGCATCTGTTTCTGTAAGGCCCTTTGGTAGAATATCCAAATCATTTGGGGATTCAATAATGGCTGCCAGTTGGCAGTCATCTGCAAACTTTGTTAGCCAGAGTCCCTTAGTGTTGGCCTGTACTTCAGAGAAGTAGATGCCAAACAAGAGCTCTCCCAGGACTGAACCCTGAGGTACTCCACTTCTCACTTGTCTGGAGCTGGATTTGGAGTTGGCTACTTATACATTCTGGGTTCTGTCAGTAAGCCAGTTGGCAACCCATCGAGTGACGTAGGGATTTATGCCCAGCTTAGTAAGCTTATCTATGATTCCAGAGTGGGGGATAGTGTTGAAGGCCTTGGCAAGGTCCAGATAGGCTGTGTGGACTGCCTTATTCTCATCCACAGCTCTGGAGACTGATTTGAAGAAGTCAATCAGGTTCAGGAGACAAGATCGGCCCTTCACAAACCCAAACTGGGTGGGGTCCAGTGTTTGAAGGTTGCCAATGTCTTTGTTTATAAGTTCCATGATAATGCATTCCATGCCCTTGTAGTTCAGGTTCGTCAGACTGGGACGGTAGTTCCCGGGATCCAAGGTGGATTCCCCCTTGTGGAGTGGGATAACTGTAGCTGTGCACCACTCAGTGGGCACGAAGCCTGAGATGAGGCTATGATTAAACATGACACTTAGGTGAGGTGCTAGTTGATTTTGTAGTTAATATAGTACACAGCCTGGGATGTCATCTGGTCCCATGCATACTGGATTCTTAGCTTTGGAGAGTGCGGTTTCTACCTGTGTGGCCATGATTACAAGAATTTGGCAATCTTTTGGTATTGAGATGGGCCTTTTAGGGGGTGAGTGGGGGTGAAGTTGGCAATAAATCGATCTGCCAGGATGTTGGCAATATCCCTGGGATCAGTATATTTAATGCCATTCTGTTGTAGCTCAGAGCAGATCAGAGCATTGCCATTTAGATTCTTGACATAATTATAGAATGCCTTGTAGTTGTCTTTGGAATCTTTGGCAATTTTATTTTCATAACTAGCTTTGGAGGATTTTATGAATGGTCTCAGCTTCTTACTGAGGCTTGTAAGGGAGTTTTTTTCATCCTGGGATTTTCCTCTTTACTGCAACAGTTTCTTCCTTCTGTTGTGTAGTTTATTTATGGCAGGGGACCACCAGATTGGCTTCCTTTTTTTGGAGGAGAGCATCTTGGTTCTATTTGGGATGGCACGATTTATGCACTAGTGGAAGTGCTTGTACAGTGCCTTAGTGTAAGATTCAGCAGTCAAACTTTCAGCTCCCATCTGCATGGGTGTCATGAAGTTTGTCACTTCTGACTTGAGTAGCATGAAGTTGGCTTTGGAGAAGTTTTTTTACAAAGGTTTCCTTACTGGGGGGGGGGGGGTGGAGATGGGATGTGGATGTCAAGGGTGATTACATTATGGTCAGATCTGACCAATGAGGGGGTGACCACTGGTGTGGAGCATCTATCTCCCATGTTGGTAATGACCAGGTCTAGGATATTGCAGCCCCTGGTGGGACAATAGATTAGTTGATCCAGGGAGTTCATATTAAAAAACACGAATGTTTACTTACCCGAACACCTAAACGCCAACACATATTATGCGAACCACAAATATACTGAACGCCCCAAACCATGAAATTCAAAAACTTGAAATGTCATACTTGTCCCATACTACCACCCGCTACATACTGCCTACACAAACAAACTAAATAAACCACATACATACACTAACCAAAACCCTACTTCTAACCCTAAACTAAACTCTACTTCTAACCTTACACTAAATCTTGCATATACCACCATGTATGCACTTAACTTAACCCGCACCCTAACCCAAAAGTCCATAACTATCGCACACTTACCTTAAAAAGCTATACCCAAACAAGCTAAATAATCCACACGCATACACTTAATAAAACCCTACTTCTAACCTTACACTAAATCTAACATACATTACCATCTATGCACTTACCTTAACCAGCACCCTAACCCTAAGGTCCATAACTATCGCACACTTACCTTACGGAGCTATACCACAGAAGGGCCAACCATGACAATTCGACATTTCGGATTTCGTGCTTCAGGACAATTAATGTTTTCATGGTTCGATGAAGACGTGTCAGCATTTAGGTGTTCGGGTAAGTAAACATTCATGTTTTTAATATGAACCTGATCCAGGGTGTTTGATTTTATGAAATCCAAGAACCATTGGGAAAAGATGTTGGTACCCGAGTAGTTTTCCCAGTTAATGGCAGAGTAGTTGAAATTACCCAGTATTAGGGTCTTTGGTTGTATCTTAATGCATTGTATTTTAATATTTTCCAGTAGGTTAAGAAAGATGTAGTGCGAATCTTGGGGCATGGTGGGGGATCTGTAGCAAGCTACAATGTGGATTGCAGTCTTACCTACTGTTAGCTGCACCTGGAGAATTTCAGATACCTTGTGTTGGGCAACTAACTTGGAGGTGTGAATATCCTTGGTGAATATGGACACTCCTCCACCTTTAGTCTTGGTTTGGTGGCCAAAAGGTGTGGTAAGAGTTGTAGCCTGGTATTGCAGGGGTGCTCGCTGGAGCTTTGAACCAGGTCTCAGTTATTGCACAGATATTGATGTTCTCCATTTTTAGGAGTGCCTTGAGGGAGTGCATTTTGAGGTTTAGACTTCTAGCATTGAGTAGCATTACCTTCAGATTTTGCATGCTTGTATCTGTTACGGTGGTGGTTTTGTCCTTTGAACCTTGCCTAAAAAAGGCACTATAAGGGTGGCAAGAGCTTTAGCCAGTAACCTGAATCCCAGGGGCGACAGGTGCAGACCATCTCTGGCAAAGCATCATGGTTTGTCGATCATGTCGTCCCAGGCAGACAGATACTAGATCACCTTTGAATGACACCAGAAGCTTAGCCAATTGTTGAAGTCAATCATTTTGTCCTTATACTGTGGTATCATTCTGGGCAAAGGCAGGATGCTACTCAGGGCTAGGGTCATACATGCCTGTGCCACATGATCCGAGAGCTCTTTCATGTCTCTTTTCATCTAGTCCAGGGAAGTACGTCTCAAATCATTCACTCCAACATGGAGAATGACAGAGTCATATTTGTACTTGTTGTGGAGTGACCTGCAGCAACTTCAGAGACGTCAGAGATTTCTAACCAAGTAAATTCAGGGTCTCCAGCACATCATACATTGACAGACTGAAGTCATTGTCACTGTACTCAGTTGCCTACACACTACTTAGTGGAGACTTGTGCCTGGCCTACAGAGAAATCGCAGATCCAAACCTAATGGAAATGCTGCACATCTGCAAGTCAAATGGGACAAGGGTCACCCACTCCAAGGACCTTAATCTCGCCTGCGACATACATAGGACCTGCTGGAGAGATGGATATGTCTCTTAGAGGTTGCAACTTCTCTGGAATAGACTACCAATTCACATCAAACAGAGCCCTTCTATGACTCTATTTAAACACAGCTGGGATGACTGAATGGCAAACTGTAAATTCCTGCTGGGGATTTCACCTATGACCCTCCTAGATGTGGGCGGTCATTACTAACTAAGATCTCTAGTTTAGGCAAGATCCTTTATATTGGGTTTCTCTAGTATTATACTGGGTACACATGACTAGGCTTGTAAAGACCTTCGGGTCACTAGCCTAGTAACCACCTATGAACCTATGAAAGCAAGTAAGTAAGATAAGCTTATGAAAACCATTATTAATAGACAATGATAATAAGATACATGATTAAAATGTTATGGGTCCTGATGGTTCTTTTTGTAGGTAAGAATTATATATGTATTAGCTGAGAGACCAGATATGGAAGAATATGAAAAGGGAAATTAAAGGGTTAACTGGGATAAAAAAGGGAAAAGAGTACAAAGGGAAAATTAATATTGGCTAAAGAATGGAGTGGTTTGGGGCTTTTAGATCTGGAGTTGTACTATAAAGCTAAGCAACTTGGATAAATATATTTAATTCATAATATGGACTACATGCCCAAATAGGAGCATATGATAGGCATAGTGCCCTGAAGGTAACAACAGCAGTACACATGGGTATTTGGGCAGCTCTAGCAAATGAATGTAAAGGATATTATGTGCAGCCTTGTATATATTTCAAATTAGAAATAAGAACAAAGAAACACATTTTTGGAAATGATGATAAAAGAAAATGTGGTAATTAAACTGTTTTGACTAGGGCAGTGTATAGTAGAACAATGATATCCTTTGACCTAGATGCCATACCCTTGCTTAAAGGTTGTGCAATTAGTGCCATAGACACATGATGGTAAAAGGCTAGGTTACGCTCTACATGCTTCCACAAATCAATCACCAGTGGGACTACTCTTTCAGGTGTGTGATCAATATGGTAGGGAGGTGGTATAATGGTTAAGGTGTTTACTTCACAAACACAAATTACAGGGTTTAATTCTTACCTTCAGCCTTGGACACTGTTTCAGACGAACCTCTTTCAAACAGCATCAGAACTACTGGACTAAAAGGCCTAAATTTTGATTGCTACATAAATAGAACATGTTGGAGAGACAGATGTTTCTCAGAGAATTCTGATTCTCTGTAACAGACCCTCATCCATGTAAATCAGAGTTCCTCTATATCCCTGTTTAAGAGCAGCTTAAACCAATGGATGGGTGATAAGAATTCACCCCTAGTCTGGGTCCTATGTCTCTGATGGACAGAGGTAGTCACCAAATTACATTCTGTATAAATCTGAGTTGTGAGACACATTTGCATTGCATAACTAGGCTTATAAGGGCCCTAGTGGTTGTTAGCCTAATATATACCTTTAAACTTATGGCAGGCTCCAGGGACAGCAGACTTCCCAAAGGATGCTATTATGTATTTCTTGGCAATGAGTTTTACACTGTGGCTCTGGCATCAGCTATTATTCTATGTCAGACCTTCTTGGAGGATATTTGAGTCTTTTGAGGAGTCTATGATTATGCCTAGTTTGCAATCATCTGCAAACTTAGTCAGCCTGAGGCCTGTGACATTGGCCTTGACTTCATAGAAGTAGATGTTGAAAAGAAGCAGCCCCAGTACTTAGCCTTGAGGGACTTTGCTAGTGACTGATATCTTTATGGAGGTAGACTGCACTATCCTATCTTCTTGGGTCCAGTCTGTGAGCCAGCTGGCTATCCATCTGGTCATATAGGGGGTTTATACCTAATTTTGTGAGCTTGTCTAAAATGCTTAGAGTATTCTGTCAAGCTTTGGCCAGGTCATGGTTCTGTCGTTGTCTATTGCATTGGTGACCCTCTCAAAGAAGTCTATCAGGTTCAGTAAGCATGACCTGCCCTTGATAAAAAACAAACTGGGTTGTATCCAGTGTATGAAGCTTTTCAGTTTCATTATTTAGTATTACAATGATATTTTCCATGGCTTTATATGTCAGACTAGTCAGACATACAGTTCTGCAGTTTCTTAAGTCTGTAGATATCTTACTACTGTGCAGGCTGTCTGATGGTTACAGTTAAATAATGATTCTAGTGGTAATGACAGGTCATGTTTCGTGCTATTAAAGAAGGCATCCTGGGTATTACTGGTCTCCATCAATGCAGTGTCTTTGGCCTTGGACAGTGCATTGATAACATGTTTCCTAGTGA
>NC_056732.1:315007738-315075238 GCF_019279795.1 Protopterus annectens
TATTTCTCCAATATTATTCACATTGCGTTTAAACTATGCACACCGCTAGCTCCTGAGTAAGTGTTTTTGCTGACTATCCCTTAGTGAAACTTGAATTTCACCTTTTTTTGAGAATGGCGTAACAATGAATTCACTTAAAAAACAAAATATCACTGCTGCTATGAATATTGATGTTGATAGCAGTAGTAATAATAGTAATAATACTCATAATATTATCACTAGCTATAACTGAAGGACTTAAGGACAGACTGTAATAGTTTGTAGTCTCCGGGGATAAACTTAATTTCACTGATGAGGGAAATGCATCATTTACTTTATTATTTTAGCATTTCTGTTTTTTATATTAAGTTAGAAATATCTATAAACATAAGATTCTATGCTGCCTGTAAAATTCCACAAAAATTTCACAATTACTATGCTTAAAAGAGAAAATGGCATTTTGTGTTGTTCTGTGATCCCCTGATAGAAACTGCACTCTAGATTCAAGTTTTTTTTTTTCTTTGCATTCATTTTTTTTATTTGTTTGTATGTTAGTTTGCTTATTTATTTGTTTGTTTGTTTGCTTAACTTGCTTTTTGCCTTATAGCCCATGACCTCTGGCTACTGTATGTGTGGAGACCACATGATTTCTTTGTGACTGTGTATTTTTTTCTTCAAGTACTACAGATTCTTTCCAGCTTCCAAAAAAGAGATGGCTGACTGCTGATTTGATACTGTACATATATACAGCATTTACCCTTGACCTCATGGTTCATGTTGTTCTGGAAAAACAGACTATAAAAAGAAGCAGAGCACTCAACCAGTTAAAAATAAATGAATTAAAAATTAAAATTACTGTTGATCTGTTTACCATTCTATGTGGTGTTATTCACTGTTACTGGGTTTTCTGGAAATTCCACACTTCTTTTTATTTAACTTATAACTGGAGTTCTAGTTTGCCACAGCCTCTGTGAGTATGTTTTCATCTGCTTATTTCTACTCTTTGATCTTTTTATTTAGAGGACTATGATCCAGTCTCTGATTAAAACCAGTTTTATATGTTTGAGTTTTTCTGAAATCCATTTAGACACATGACACTGAAGTTATGATTGGTGATGTAGTCAAATGGCATTAGAGCTTCCTCATTGTTTAGATTTATTATTTATATATTTATTGCTGAATAGACTATTTTGTTGTATAATGCTTAAGCATTTGATCATGTATTTTTACACTAATTTCTAGACATGCAGTTTACATGCTATTAACTTTATACTTTCTTATGACTTCATTTGTAGATTCTTTACTCAATTAACATGCACTACAAATGGATCATGAGATAATATGTATAATGTGTGTATATGTTCATTTGCATGTATGTGTGTGTGTGTGTGTGTGTGTGTGTGTGTGTGGTGGGGGGGCTGTGGGTCTGTATGTGTTTATCAGTATCTTTGCTGATCACTATGGGCATAACAATTCACAATTATGCTTACCTCTTTGAATGTTAGGATCCATGTCTTCTGAGGTTTACATTTTTACATTTTTAGATGTTATATCTTGCCAATAATGGCTGATTACAACATATATACAATAGTTCATAAGTAAATACTATGCAATCAGTCTTCAGATCTTGAAAGTGGCACACCCACATTGTGGTTTATTTTGTCATTTCCTTTGACTTATGTTTATGAAGCAGTGGGTAACTTAGCCAAGGGAGGGTATGTAGGAGTTTATTCTGTGACTGCAGGCATGATACTTTTGCCTGCTAGGAACCTAATACAGTATAGAAAGACAGAACATTGCAACTCTTCTGCAATAAAGAGCATTGCTAAAACTAGGCAATTACCCTGCCTGCCAGCAATACAGGAAGCATCCTTGTGAATATGGAGAACTGTGCTGAGTAACTCTGGGTGGCTGCAGTTGCCTGAATTGGAAATTTTGAATTTTCTTGCTTTTTTTAAAGTCTGATCTCACATAATACTGATAAGCGTATATTGTATATAAGAAAAGCCTGTTGTATGGAAACTGACAACTCTGACACAGATGATAAGTGCAGCCCTGTTGTTTTTTTTAATTCTGCCTTCATTTCTTTGGACAGCATTCCTGGATAGGATATGTGCATCCTCACAGCAATTGACTTATTAGTTTATTGTTAGCAACTGTTTTTTTTTTCAGATTTGAACATTAAATCCTGGGTATAACATATGTTTTCCTTGAAAGAAAAAATAAGACTGAAATTCTTTTCTCACTCATGATTTTTATTTGGCCACCATTGGATTAAAAGATTGGGATAATGCTCTAAAATGTATTCCAGGACATCTATAACCCTATGGCTTCTGGGAGCCCTGGGTCAATCGAGTTATTTTTAAATGGTTATTACTGCACTGTCTTGAAACAGAAAGGTATGCTGAAAAGATGCAAGGAAAACTAAAGCTGAAAAGCAACACTGAATTTCTTTCCATAGTCATATTATCATTGGACAAAAAGGATGTGTAAAAAGAAAAAAAAAAACTTTAAAATGCATTTCAGAGTACATAGACAGTTATGGTTTCCTGAAAAAGCTGAAGAGTAAAGGAAAGTGTGAGAAATGGAAGGCAAAAGTTATGGCCATGGTATAAGCAGCCCATGGTTGGAGGGATAGCAGAGGAGATTACTGGAGGATGTGTGTGTGTGTGTGTGTGTGCGTGCGTGCGTGCGTGCGTGCGTGTGTGTGTGTGTGTGTGTGTGTGTGTGTGTGTCTGTGTCTGTAGGTGGGGGATGAATCAATAGACAGTGCTTAGGGTGCCATTTTGCCCAAATCCAGCCCTTAACTTGAGTTGTTATAATGTATCATTGTTGCAATTAATTGCAAGTAACTGTGAATGCCCCTTTGTGAAATAGGCCAGCATAGTGTGGTACATAGGCCTGTCCTAATGTAAGCACATTGTAGCTACAGGTCAGTATGCACATTCTACTCCTAAAACTTTGCAGCATAAACTAAAAGGCCTAGGGGGGCCCATAACCTGGCATTTGATGGGGGGTCCACAAAATGCTAACACCAGCCCTGCCTATATGCTAAACAATAATGCATGTAGTTTATTTTTCTGTTAAACTGAAATACTGGAGAAACAATAATAAAATGCATTGCTGCTGCAACTAGCAACCTCTAGCTGAAATATTGGAGAAACAGTAATAAAATGCAATGCTGCTACAACTAGCAACCTCTAGTTTAGTGGTTATGATTTTGAGAAAGGATTGAAATGAAATCAGCTATAGCTCATTCATGGGAGTAATAACATCTTGACATTCAAAGTCCTTTATGTCAATAATTGCAATTTCTACCTATCCAGCATGGATTTGTGCATATGCCTTGAGTATCTAACAGATTGCCCAGTCCATAAAGGAAATAGGCACTACCCCAGCTGTGAATTTTGCAATTCCCCATCCTTTGATTCAAACTGTGTTTGAAGAAGGCCAGGGAAAGGCTCTACTTAACAAGGAGTAATCACCAACATGTTTTGTTTGAGTCGCTGACTAAGTTTAGATCCCTAGGTCAGATGACCCTTATCATGGTTGGATTTTTGAGTGCCTTGTAGTTCAGGCATAAGCCACTCCTTAATAGTCGGTGGGAGACAGAATAAAGGGAGAGGGCTTTTAGACTATCCACACAGGACATGTCATTTACACCCTGCATAACCTCTGAGGTCTCTCCAGCTGCTCTAAGTGCCTCATGCCAAATGGCACACTGTACTCGATTATTGGCCTAATGAGGACTGAGTACAGCAGGACTTTAATTTCCCTGGATCTGGATGCCACACCTCTACTTATAAGTTGTGCTCACCACTGTGGACACATAGCAGTCAAAGTTCAGGCTACTATCTATCTCTGTACCTAGATCTCTCTCGTTGGAGTCTACTTTTAGGGGTATGCTATATATGTTATAGCTTTCAGGGGTATTTGACATCCCAAAGGGTATGATAATGCATTTTTTGCATTTAGATTTATGCCATGGTTTTGGCACCAATCATTTGTCTGATTTAGACCCTCCTGAAGGATATCTACATTGTTGGGGGTTCAATGATTACACCCAGCTTGCAGTTGTCAGTAAACTTTGTCATCCAGAGGCCATCCACATTAGCCTTGATTTCAGGGAAGTATATTCCAAACAGTGGTCCCAGCACTGAGCCCTGTGGGATACCACTAGTAACTGGCCTCTTGCTAGATCTGGATTCACCCACTTAAACCATGTATCCTATCTGTGAGCCAATTGGCCATCTCTCTGTTGATATAGGGATTTATGCCCAGTTGTGTGAGTTTATTTATAATGCCTGAGTGGGGAATTGTGTAAAATGCCTTGGGCAGGCCGAGGTAGGTAGTATGTACTGTTTTACCCTCATCCATGGCCTTAATTACTTTCTCAAAGAAATCCACCAGCTTAAGTAGGCATGACCTACCTTTGACAGAACTGAATTTGGTCAGGTCCAGTGTTTGGAGGCTTTCCTATATCATTATTTATAAGAAGCAGCCTGGTATATCATCAGGCCCCACTGAAGCCATGTTTTTAGCATTAAAGAGCACAGCACAGTGGCAAACTGTTCTTTGGTGACAATTGGCAGTGGTGTGGTGCACAGTGTTTCTTAAGAGAGAACTGGGGGTGATGGGGAGGTGAAATTTGACCTGAATTTGTCGGCCAGCTGATTTTCTATATCTTCCATCTGAGTACAGGTGATGCCATCTACAACTAATTCCATACACTGTTAGTGTTGTCCTTAAAATTGTGGACATAACTGAAAAATGCCATAGGGCTATTCTTAGCTTTGGAGACTATTTTTACCTCAAAATCTGCTTTCATAGACTTGACTAGTTCCCTGATTATTTTCTTTAGACTAATGAGGGACTTTTTGCTCTGTTCTGCACATTCCCTCTTACTTCTTGACACAATTTTCTTTCTTTTGTTGTACAATCTATTAATACCAGGAGACTACCACAGTGGCTTTTTTATAGTTTTACCTGGGTTTATTTCAGTCTGCTACTGCCATTTCTGTGCAGTTATTTATATGGTCTTACAGGGCTTTTGTGTACACCTTTGCATAGGTTTCTGTGTTTTCTGGATTTGGAGAGCATAGAAATTAGCTATTCCATCCCTTAATAGGGGTAAACCTATGGTCAGCAGTACTCCAGAATAATTGGAAGGATTTCCACCAAATAGTCAAAAAACTTATTAGGGTACTCAGTAAACCTTTTTCTTCCATGCAGTTCCTTTTTACATGGAATCAATTTAATGGACATTCCAAACTAAAATCTCTACACAATGGAAAGGTAAAATGTGGACTCCAACACACACATCTTAATAAAAAAAAAGTAAGTTTCCAAAGACTTGGGCTGCCTTCCACAAATATCTTGATAGAACTATTTCAAATCATTTTGGCCCACTGAACAAAGAAGTACCATATCCATCTTTATAAGTCACTCCTTCAAAATCAGGGTTACAGAAACAAATTGTGTGCTTGGATTGATCCACACTCAGGATACAATAAGAATCACAAGATTCAGTTTTGTAGCATGCCACCATAAATCCTCCATGTTATCCGAAGATCATGACCATTTTCTTGAAAAATGTAAAATCCTTCTTATAAAAGAAAATACTTTTTTATTGAGTGACCAACATTATTGCTTTGTTGACTAGGAAAACTATGGCTTTGCAACTAAATGGGCATAAAGCTACTATGTGTCATAAAATATAACAATCTTAGTCAAATTGCAAAAATGCCAACAAGGAGAAAATATGTTAGATATTGCCCTGACAAGCTGTTCTCAGCTAAATAATGACCCACCCTCTTTTCACATTGACCACAGTGCAGTGATATATTCCCCATATAAACCTAATGAAACCTATTAAAAATGATACTATATTTATGGATTCTTCAAATAATAGATGTGATGCCAAGAAAAAACAACTTGCCTCAATCAACTGAAATTGTATATTAGGACAACTACTGGTAAATAATTCATGAGCCTCAGCAACACTTTAAATAAGTGCATTAATAAATTCATCACAGTAAGGCATAACGGGGCTGGAAGCTGCCATAATGGTTGAGGTGCTTACTTTGCAGATGCAACTTACAGGGTTTGATTCTCACTTTAGGGGAACATGGCTGGGCTTTAAATAACCCCCCTAGGGATCCCCTGGGGTCATTAGCCTAGTAATTACCTATGAACATATTGAAAATTCTGCAATAAACTTAAAACATGGAGTTAAAATTATAAAATTATTTTAAGAAAGACTATATTTTGCCTTCAAATGTTATCTGCCTGGCCAAATACAAAATGTTAAGGTGAGTGCCATCCAAAACACACTCACTTAAGCAATCAAAAAGCAAAGCTATATTTAAGGTAAAACATGGCATCAAAGGAAATAACCATAGTAGGTCTTTCTACAACCACATATGAAAAATGTAGAAGAAGAAACAAAAACTGAGCATGCTAAAACACACTGACATCACCATAACAGAGATAACTAGTGGAGTTAACTCAATGCTAAACACACCTGATGCAAATTTCATGTCACAAAGGAGAGCATAGAGTTCTGTCTATGGTGGGATGCAGGAGTCAACTGTCATGAGTTCAAGGCCTTAGGAGATGATATTGGCAGATGCAGATGGTACACAAGTGCAGTATCAGCATTATGAAATGAATACCAGTACTGCAAAGAGAACCTTGCTCTTGTCTAGTTAAATTAACAAACTTATATCCATGATGTCTACTATCCAAGGTCTCATACAAATCCTTCTCACATAACTTACAGAAGGGTTTCATCAATGGGTGCAAAGGGGGAACAAGATTCTCTTCGTAAACTCCAGAATGACATGGACTTGGTCATATGACCAGCAGACAAGGGAGGTTCTATTGTTGTTTTAGACAGGACTTTCTATATTGACTATAAAAACTATGCTTTCTGATATTTCTACATATAGAACTATATGCCTTTTAGATATTGAGAAAATTATGTAAACAGTGCATAAGACTATTAATGACTGTCTAATCAGTAGGTGTATTACCCAGGATTTTTCTTAACATTCAGTTGTTGAATTTCCATTAATACCAACCTTCCAAGGCCAGCCAAAGATCCATAAAGATCTTTCTGTCCCTCCCTTTAGTCCCATTGTTTCGGGCCAGGGATGGTTAATCGAACCTTTCTCAATTTATGTGGAAAATTTTTTAAGACCAATTTTAGATTAATTTACCTACTGTTCTAACGGATTCTCAACAGTTTCCTAAGTATCTTTTTACATATACAGATAATAATCCTCTTCCTTGTGATTGTCATAGGTTACTCCAGTCTATACACAAATAGAAGGTTTCAGACATGCGATTAGCTTTTAAGATATAACGTATTAAAGTACAATATCTAAGCAGAATTGTTTCTGAAACATCTTTTAAATGAAATCATCTAAAAGTAACACTTTTCTATTTTCATTACATTAATTTCAGTTTATAAGTTATGTCTCCCTGTTACTGAAATATTGCAGTTTTTCCACTAGAGGGAGGGAAGTATATAGTAATAAGCTTATTTTAACTAAACTATTAAGAATCTAAAGGGAAATACCATATTCAAACAGTTTTTATTTTTTATTTTTTATCACATTTCCTTTCTTTTCTGTCCTCTCACTCTTTCCTTTCCGATAATAATTTAGTAACTGGGTGATTTTAATAGAATGGGTCTGGTTTGGAGGCTGGTTTGACTGTTGGGAAATGTATGTGTGTAGAAGGGAATGTTAAAACTCTTTGCTGTTTTAATTTTTAATATTTAGCACTGTGTTTATATATAGTGTTAGTGACTGTGAGGTATATTGTTAAAATATGTGCAGTGATGTGTTTTTAATCCCCTTTTTTTCTAGTGATGTTATTAAGGTTGTATAACTTCCCCCTGCTTATTTGATGTAAAAAAAAAGTTTTTCAGTTAAAATGTGGCTTGCAGAATGAGCCCATGAGACTTTTTGTTTTAGATTATTTTTCTGCTGAATTACTTTGGAAGGGTTTGAAAAATGTTTTCAGCTTGCCTCAAGTTTCTCTGTGTCCCTGTTTCACTCTGAATCCTTCCTGAACAGTTCCTGAGTCAGAGAGGAAGAGCAATGTGACCTTTAACCCCTTAGAAGCAGGAAGCTTACAGAACACAGTAAAGGATTGCTAAAATGGACTTGTAGATGCTCTAGCTTTTAAAATGATATTTACATGTATTAAAGACAAACTGTAAGTAGTCCAGTTTAATATTATAGTAATTCATTAGACTTCTGAATGGCTTATTTTAGTTATATACACCTGGAACATCTGTTTAATTATTGAAGGGGGGCAAGTGAAATGATGCACAAAGGGTACTTATTTGATATGGGATGCATAGACATGTGGCAGGATTCACTATGGCTTGCACGGAGTCTAAGAGTAGTGTAAGACTCCATTCAGCCATAGCGATCCAGGAACAGCCTGTATTTGCATGGAAGAGAGCACCTAAACCTGCTCTTGCACGGACAGGGCGAGGATATGCTAATTACCTCACTTGTAGCAGAAAGGCATGCAAATGAGGTAATCTAGCAATCCAGGAAGCAGAAACCTGCCCGTGTAAGAGCTGTTTTATCTGCAGAAATGTACTCAGTTGACAACTGAGTACCATTCTGCAAATAATACAATGGAGCCTTGTCAGCTCCAAATAAAGGTTGCATATGTTCCAGGCAGCATGCCAATGGCCAAATATGTGGCCACTGGCAACGTACCCTGATGCAAAAATGAAATAAAAATGTTGGGTTTTTTTCGGCGATCGACGATGTTTAAACGTAGAGCAGCGCCGCGCAAACGGGCTGCACTATAAAAAACAGAAAAATAAAAAATGGGTTTTATGAAAAGCATGAATTTATAATGTAAGGGAATAGCAGGCTGAAAACAACATGGCCACCGAGTAGGGGTTGCTAAGGGGGGAAGCTGAGTGTAAGACATGTAACTAAGCATTAGTAGGCAATCCTATGTAAATGAGTGGTAGGATAGTGAATCGCACTTTAACATAGCAAATGAGCAAATTCCCTGGAGTGTAGGAGTAGGATAAGGGGGGAGTAACAGAGTAGGAGATAGGTGACATCAAAGGGGGGTATGTATGAAAGAAATGAAGCTCATTGGAGCACAGTGGCATGTGAAAGATGTCAGTGACACATCATGAAAAGAGGAGTGTCAACAAGTAGGCATGGGAACGCCAAGAAATGGAAGGTGTACACTATGGATAACACCAAAGTTTCTTGCTGGGCGTACATGCGCACATGTGCGTGCCTGGATGCGCGAGTAAGATAGAGTGCGAGCTTGTAAGCGTGAGTGCGCGTGTTTAAGCTGGAGTAAGTATGTAGGAGCCTGTTTAAAGACCTGTAAGCTTGTTTACACTGGTGTGCGAGTGGTTTAACCCGAATAAGCAGATTCTAGTCCGTCTAAGCATGTGTGCGCGTGTGTTAGCCGCTGTGAGCGTGTTTGCGCTTGTGTGCTCGTCGCTCCCCCCTGAGGAAACAGAAAGGAAAAAGGAAGCAGAAGAAATGGTAGGAAGCTAGCAGGGAATACTGGCAGAGCTAGCAGGTGAAAATAATCAGAAGCAGGCAATTACACAGGCAGAACAGTAGCCCAGCCCAGCACTTAAAACTCTGCAAACAACAGTGCAGTATGTTTCTCTCAAGAGACACTGCAACAGAGGAGTAAGCTATTAGAAGTGAAAACTGAAAAAGCTTCACTCAGATGAAAAATGCTAGGGGCTGCCATAGCTGTTATAAGGAGACATATGCAACAAGCTGAGGGTGGTGACTATGTAAATGCTGCTGGACAACCCACAGTGAGGAGACGGAGAAGAGTGTACAGGCCCAGGGTCACCTACCAGGGGTTACATGAGCTGGAGATAGTGGAGCGGTATAGAGTGGACAGAGACCTCCTACAGCAAATTGTTGAGCTGTGCAGGCCATACCTCACACACAGAACCAACAGAGGGGAACCCATCCCAGTGGAAACCAAGGTATGTATTGGCCTAAGAATACTAGCAACTGGTACCTTCCAGAGACCAACTGGTGATATGATGGGGATATCACAGGCATCAGCATCCAGGAACTGGATCAGCATCCAGGGTACTGCACCAGTTCCTGGATGCCATGTCAGCACATGTCGGTGATCATGTATATTTCCCCAATTCCCGTGAGGTATTGGCCAGCAATATGCGTCTCTTCCAGCAAATAGCGGAATACCCTGAGGTAGTGGGTGCAATAGACTGCACGCATATATGCATCAAAGCACCAGCTGGTGAGCGGGGTAGGGCCTACATTAACTGCAAGGGCTTCCCCTCCATCAACTGCCAGGTCGTGTGTGATGCCCAGGGCATAATAATGAATGTGTGTGCTGGCTGCCCTGGAAGCTACCATGATTCCCATATCTGGCATTTGATGCAGCTGTACCAGACATTTGCCAATGGGGACATCCCACATGGTCACTTAGTGGGGGATGCTGGCTACGCACTGGAGCCGTGGCTGATGACACCCATCAGAAATGCACACACACCTGAACAAGAATGCCACAATGAGGCACATGCACAAACACGAAATGTAATCGAGCGTGTGTTTGGGTTGCTCAAGTCATGGTTCCGGTGCCTGGACACATCTGGTGGAGCCTTGCAGTACTCACCAACTACATGTACCCAAATTGTCATGATATGTGCTATGCTACATAATATGATTCTGCGAAAACAGCTGCAGCAGGACCAGCATAGGGCTGGGCCAAACAGCCCCCCCCATTGCCAAGGCGATCACAGGCAGAGCGTGACTCGGAGGAGGAACAACCTGAGCCTGCCCCAGTAGGCAGAAGGAGGCATGCCCATTATACCTTGGTCTTGGCAAAGAGGCAATGCATAGCACATACACTGGCTCAGTAGGAACCCTGGAAATGATACCTCTCTCTGACTCACACATATAGTAAAAGGGATGCCTAAGTTGACACAACCTGCTTTCAAACATGTACAGGGAGTGTAGTATGTGCATCCAACATAGACAGCCCTGCAGCACCACCTGAGGCATGATTGCCATGTGTTAAGCAATGTAACACCATGTAGTATATGCAGACTTGATGACCCTGACTAACATCCGACCCTCACCAAGCATGATGCCACAATATGAAGACAAGATGATCAAGTACAATAATTGGCTTAAGTATTGCTTTTAGTCAAAAGGGATCCAATGCCTGTCAGCCTGGGATGACATGTTGAGCAAGACACAATGCTCCACCTGCTACGGATGGCTTCCACCTATTACCCCTGGCCTTTTGGATACTGTCAAAGGCTGTTGTCACCCCCACCGTGCCTTGAATAGGTAAGGCTAAAAACACAAACCCACCTCCATAGGTATTACAAGGGATAAGAACCTAGAAGTAATGCTACCCAATGCCAGAAGTCTAAACTGCAAGATGCATGCAGTCCAAACTCTCCTCAGCATGGAGAATGTTGATATCTGTTCTGTAACAGAAACCTGGGTCAAGGCTCACAAGAGCACCTAACACTACCAGGTTACACCTCATACCATGCTTTACAGCCCCAAAACATGGAACAAACTACAAAAGGAGGGTGACTATCAATAATTGTCAAGGATAACCACACCCCCAGGTTGGTGCCACAGCAAGAACCAGCATGGACTATCCACGGGCAAGTAACAGTGGCTAAAACTGCCTTCCAGCTAGTAGCCTGCTACAGACCACCCTCCTAACTCCAGGAACTGCACTTGGCCTACTTCAGAACACATGAAAATATCAAGGCCTCTCCAAACAACATTATATTGGGTGACTGAAAATACTCAAACATAGACTGGGAGCATTATTCTAGCTCCAACACCCTAGGCCAAATGTTCCTAGAATTCATAAACCAAAATGCTATGGAACAACTTACCACTCCCACAAGAGGGGTAAGCATACTGGATGTGATAATCAGCAACATGGGTACTCTATGCCCAAGATGATAAGTGTATCCCTCACTGGTAAGATCAGACCATAGAGTAATCTCACTGGATATTCACATCCTGACCCCAGTCCCTGGGCAGAAAACCACAGTGAAAAGCATGTGTAAAGCAAATGTTGCACACCTCCAAACTGAGGTGGAATCCATTAAAGGCCTTGTGCCTGTGGAAAATATGGGCCAGATCTCAGAACCCTTTATAAATGCATTCTATAAACACATTCAGGAATGCATGGATTATACAATCCCAAATAAAACCAAGTCCCAATCCCATACACGCAGGCATCTGGCCTGGTGCACCCCAGCCATTACCAAACCATGCAAGAGAAGGAGGAAGCTACTGCATGATAGAGCAAAACCCAAAAAGGGAAGTAATCACTGATCAATATTATGGTAAAAAAATATGGCCACACATAAAATCCTCTAAGGCCAGCTACAACATGTTGAATCTGGGAATCTTGAGGCAATGTTACACCTGCCTCATGTACACAGACAACCCCCTCCTCCCCCCAACAAATACAAATATATGTGAGAGATGCAACTATTTAGCCAAACTGGAGGCTGAGCTCTCTGAACTCAGTACTGGCAAAAACAGTCTGGAGGAGAAGGTAACCACACACACCACAAACCCAGCCTCACATAGACCTATCACAACTGCAAACCAAACACATAAACACACAAAAACATTCCCGGAGGCTCTAATTAAAAATCTACCAAAACAACAGAGGCCTCCAAAACAGATACCCAAGCAACCACTACCTCAAAACATAGCACATGCAATACATAGTTCACAAAGTCAGTGTGCCAAACAGTCACAGCCCTTAAGGCCAAACAACATGCCTGATACACTTGTAATAGGTGACTCCATAGTCAGACACACTGATGTCCCGCTCACCAGACTGAACAAGGAAAAGGTTACAGTAAGCTGCCTGTCGGGCGCTAGAATCCACCACATAACACAAGCACTCAGGTCACTCCAAAGCAAGTACAAATATGACTCAGTCATTGTCCATGCCGGTGTGAATGACCTGAGACGTACCTCCCTGGACTACATGAAAAGAGACATAGAGGAGCTCTCTGATTATGTAGCCCAGGCTGGTATGACCCTGACCCTGAGCAGCATCATACCCTCACCAAGAATGATGCCACAGTACAAACACAGAATGATCAGCTTTAACAATTGGCTCAATTACTGGTGTCATTCTAAGGGGATCCAATGTCTGTCTGCTCGGGATGACATGCTTAACAAGCCACGCTGCTTTGCAAGGGATGGCTTGCACCTGTCACCCGTGGGCTTCCAGATATTGGCCAAGGCTCTTGCCACCTCCATAGTGCCTTTTTTAGGCAAGGCTCAAAAGACAAACCCACCACTCTAGAAAACACAAATGGAAAAAAACTAAGGGTAATGCTGCTCAACGCCAGAAGTCTAAACCTCAAGATGCATGCTCTCGAGGCCCACCTCAGTATGGAGAACATCGATGTCTGTGCAGTAATGGAAACCTGGTTCAAGGCTCCTGAGAGCACCCCAGCACTACCAGGTTATACCTCATATCATGCTTTTTGGCCCCAAAACTTGGACCGAACCACAAAAGGAGGGGGAGTAGCCATATTCATCAAAGATACCCACACCTCCAGGTTACTGGCAACGCACAAAGCATCAGAGACCATCCATGTGCAATTAACCATTGGCAAAACTGCCATACAGTTTGTAGCATGCTACAGACCACCCTCTCAAACTCAGGAACCCCACTCAGCCTTCCTGAAGACACTGGAGAGTATGAATGTCTCTACAAATACCATCATATTGGGAGATGTCAACTACCCAAACATAGACTGGGAGCATTACTCAAGCCCCAACACCCTAGCCCAAAGGTTCCTAGAATTCATAAACTCAAATGCAATGGAACAGCTAGTCACCACTCCCACAAGAGGAGATAATATACTAGACCTGATCATCACAAACATGGGGACACAATGCTCCACACCGGAAGTATACCCGTCATTGCTGAGATCAGACCATAAATTAATCTCACTGGAAATCCACATCCTGCCCCCACCCCCTGCACAAAAGACCACAGTGAAGAATTTCTCAAAAGCCAACTTCACACTTCTTAAGACTGAAGTGGTATCCTTCAAGGCCCCTGGGCCACTGGAAACCACAGACCACACCGCTGAATCCTTTATAAACACTTTCTACAGACACCTTCAAGAATGCATGGATCATGCAATCCCAAATAAAATCAAGACCCATTCCCCCAAAGGCAGGAGTCCTGTCTGGTGGACCCCAGCCATTAACAAACTTTACAACAGGAGGAGGAAGCTACTACATGACAGAGCAAAATCCCTAAAAGGGAAGGCATCTCTGATCAGTACTAGCAAAAAACCATGCTCACTCATAAAATCATCCAAGGCCAACTTTGACAGAAAAATCGCAAAGGACACAAAAGACAATCACAAGGCCTTCTTTACTTAAGTTAGAAACCTGGGTGGAAACTCCCAGATATGCACAGAGTTAGTCCAAAATGACACAAAATACACTGAACCCACATACATTGCCAACATTCTGGCAGACAGGTTCAGTGCAAATCCCCCCCCTCCCCCCCAAAAGGAGAAATATCTATCCCAGCAGAGTGTAGCCTCCCTAACATCTCAGATGCCCAGGTGAGAGCCACCCTCTCCAAAGCTAAAACACAGCATTAATGGGACCAGACGGTGTCCCGGGTTGCGTGCTACATGAACTCCAAGAGGAACTAAACCCGCACATAAGGCTGCTGTTTAATCTCAGCCTTACTACAGGATACGTACCCAAAGAATGGCGTACAGCAACAGTGGTCCCACTCCACAATGGAGGTGCTTCTACAGACCCTGCAAATTAATGCCCCATAAGCTTGACGAGCCTGGTCTGCAAAGCTATGGAGAGGATCATTATGGAACTCATAAACAAAGACATTGGGGACCTACAGACACTGGATCCTACCCAATTTGGCTTTGTCAAGGGCAGATCCTGCCTTTTGAACCTGGTCGACTTTTTTGAAACAGTCACTAAGGCCATTGATAAGGGTAAGGCAGTTCACACTGCCTACCTTGACCTTGCAAAAGCTTTCGACACAATACCCCACTCGAGCATCATAGACAAGCTCACCAGCTCAAATGTAAACCCATATGTCATAAGATGGGTTGCAAACTGGCTCAAGGACAGAACCCACAAGGTCAGAATTGCTGGAGCCATGTCAGACTCTAAGCCAGTCACAAGCGGTGTCCCACAGGGCTCTGTCCTGGGACCCCTCTTGTTCGGCATTTATTTTTCCGAGGTGCAAGCAAGCATAGGGGGATTGTTGCAGAAAAAGTTTGCAGATGACTGCAAACTGGGCGCCATAATTGATACTCCAGCGGACACAAGCATCCTTCAGAAAGGCCTCATAGAAACGGATAACTGGTGCCAGAGCCATGGCCTTAAACTGAACGGCAAAAAATGTATAGTCATACCCATTGGGAAAAACAAGGTACCCACAAATTACCACATAGGTGGTAATCCATTAAGTACGGAAGAAGTAATCAGGGAACTAGGGACACAAGTTGACAGTAACTTCTCATTTGACACTCACATTGCCAAGGTGGCTAGGAAGACCTTCTATATTGGCCACCTTATCATGAAAGCATTCACATCTAGATCAAGAGAGGTCATTGTGCCCCTATACTCTTCTCTTATCAGGCCCATAATTGAGTACAATGCCCCATTTGAGATGTACCTTACCCGACACCTGCAGCAGTTAGAAAGACCCCAAAAGTACCTTACCAAGAGGATAAAGGGTCTCAAACATTTGTCATATGCTGCCCGGCTGAAGAAACTCCAGCTCTATTCAGTCACATACCGCCTACTCAGAGGCGATCTATACCTGACGTACAAGGCCATGTCCAATCCGGAATTAATGGACATGCTCCACCTCAGAAAATCCAAATCCATCAGAGCCATGAGAGCGAGAGATTTGAACCTCAACACAGAAATAAATAGGATGTGCTGGAGATACAGATTCATAACCCAGAGGCTCCCTACACTCTGGAACAGAATCCCAGTCCATGTTAGGCAGAGGCCCTCACTGACTCTCTTCAAGAGAAATCTTGACGAGTGGATGGGAGATTGTAGGTTTACACTGGGGGGTCATCTCTGTGTCACTACTAGACAGAGGCACAGTAAACTAAACCCTAAATGGGCATAATATTCACATTCCAAGGGGTGGCGAAAGCCACACACACTCTGGCTAGGCTTATAAATGCCCTAGGGCAGATAGCCTAGTATGAACCTATGAACCTATAAAGATACAATTTGTACAGGACACTAAGGATAATCACAAGGCTTTCTTAACTGATGGTAGGAACCTTGATGGAAATTCACAGATATGCTCAGAATTACTCCAAAATTACAAACAATACACCAAACCCACACACATTGCCAACATCCAACCTGACAGGTTCAGTGCAAAATCCCCCTCCCCCACCAATATGCCAAATATCTATCCCAGCAGAGTGCTGGCCCCCTGACATTGCAGATGCTGAGGTAACAGCCAGCGTCTCCAAAGCAAAACACACAGCATCAATGGTACGAGATGGTGTCCTGGGCTGCGTCCAACATGAACTCCAAGAAGAATGGAACACCAAATAAAACTACTGCTCAATCTCAGCCTTACCACAGGATATGTACCCAAAGAGCAGTGTACAGCAACAGTGGTCCCTCTCCACAAAGGTGGTGCCTGATTGGATACTGCAAACTATCACCCCAGAATCCTGACTAGCTTGTTCTGCAAAGCTATGGAAAGGATCATCATGGACCTCAGAAATAAAGATATTGGGGACCTACAGACACTGGACCCTACCCAGTGTGGCTTTCTTAAGGGCAGATCCTGCCCCTTAAACATGTTTGACTCATTTGAAACAGTCACCAAGGCCATTGATGAGGGGAATGTGGTCCACACAGCCTATCTGGACCTTGCAAAAGCCTTCCATACAATACCCCACTTGTTCATTATAGATAATCTCACCAGCTTAAATATAAACCCTATTCAAGTAGATGGGTTGCAAACCAGCTCAAGGACAGAACTGACATGGTCAGAAATGCTGCAGCCATGTCAGACTACAAACCAGCTACAACTGGCATCCCACAAGGCTCAGTCCTGGGACCTCCCTTGTTTGGTATATATTTCCCAGAGGTACAGGCCAACATGGAAGGACTGTGTCTGAACAAGTTTGCAGATGACTACAAACTGGGCACCATATCTGACCCTCCAGCTGACACAAGCATCCTACAAAACGGCCTCATAGAAACAGATAACTGGTGCCAGAGCCATGTCATCAAGCTAAATGCAAAAAAGTGTATAGTCATCCCCTTTGGAAAAACAGTAAGTGCCCACCAATTACCACATAGGTGTTAACCCATTAAGTACTTTAGAAGTAATAAGAGACCTGGGGACACAAGTTGATAGAAATCTTGCATTTGACAACCATGTGGCCGTAGTGGTTAGAGAAACATATCATATACCCACCTAATCATGAAGGTATTCACATCTAGATCAGGGGAGGTCACCGTGCCTCTTCAGTCATCCTTCATCAGTCTCACAATTGAGTACAATGGCCCTTGTGGGATGTACCTTAGCAGACACCTCCAGCAACTGGAAAGACCCCAAAAGTACCTCACCAGGAGGATCAAAGGGCTCTAACAGATGCCATGTGTTGCCTGATTAAACAAACTGCAGCTCCACACAGTGCCATACTGCCTGCCCAGAGGCGATCTGTGCCTGATGTATAAAGCCATGTCCAAGCTGGAATCAATGCACATGCTGCACCTTGTAAAATCTGAATGCCAGTGAGCTATGCACATGAGAGACCTGAATCTCAGCACTGACATAAATAGGACATGCTGTAGTGATTGATCCATAACCCAGAAGCTCCCTTCACTCTTGAGTAAACTCCCAGTCCAGGTTAGCCAGAGAGTCCCTCATTGACTCTCTTCAAGAGGAATCTTGATGAGTGGATGAGAGTTGGTAGGTTTACCCCGGGTATCACTTTTATGTCACGGGTAGACAGAGGCACAGTATACTAACCTTGAAAAATGTCATGGCAAACTCCAGTTAAAATGTGTGTTGAAGGACAAACACACTGACTAGCATTAGAAATGGCATAGGGCACATAGCTAGTGTTTGTTAATGTCCACCCAAGTTGTGGAATACACTACTAATGTTGGACAAGCCTGGTTTAAGTAGTCCATAGCTGAACAAAATGCAACATGGTCATATTTGCACAACTGGCCCTTAACCAGTCTGGTGTGCTCAGTATGAATATTTAAAGCAGTGATAGGACTGAAACCCAGGATACTGTCCACCACAGTGAAAGTACTGAACCAGTACACTATACGATATTACAGTGTTTGGTCAGTATGAAAGAATGTGGACAACTGTATGCAAACTATCCCATGGAAACCCTGCAGGCACAGCATAATCCCTGTTTGGTTCAGACACAAAGCAGTTGGGCAGTAAGAACACAACATGACTTCCAACACACAACTATAAATGTGAAATATTGTTGAAGTTCACACACAACCACAAATGTGATGGACCTCAGATCTCAACATATGGAAAGCTCACACTGGGCATGCTCGCACACTTTGATAAATGAGACATATGTCAGGCAACAAGCCATGGAAAGCCTGAACTGGGCATGCTCACACACTTAGGCCATGTCTCAGTATAGCAGTTGGCCACACATATCTGGCATTTGTATGTGTTAAGCCAGGAAACTCCCACAATACAGCAATCTGCCCAGTGCACACAGTTAAATGACAACAGAGACATAAGTAATACAGTGGATCCCTCTCATATTCAAACATCTTCCACAGATACACAAGTTGTTCATAGAAACAGGGAAAGCTATGGCAATAAAGACCTGCAAACAGTTTATCAGCAACAAATATTGTGCATCTGAAACTTAAACATATGGGTGTAGAGGTCAATACTAGGCTGTTTGCCCTAGGGAATACATAAGTTTAGCCAGAGTGTATTTGGTGTCTGCCTACCCAGTACAGTAGGCTACTGTGCCTCTGTAAAGTAGGTCACAGAAGGCACCGTTTAAGGCTAGTGTGCTGTGCCTCCGTCAAGCAGGGACACAGTGGAGTTCCCAGGGGTTGAATTTGCAATGTCACATCCATGTGGCTGGAGTTTGCTGGAAGAGGGTTGGCGAGGAGTTATAACAGTAATTGGGATTCAATTCCAGACTGAGGGGAGCCTTATCTGCAGTGTCTGGACAATTTCACTGTCAACACTTGCAAGTGGTGATTTTGAGGGATTGAAGTGTCTTGCCAATACTGTTCAGAGATGTCCTCTCTCTGTGGGATATTGCTCTGTAATGTATTAGCTCCCTCCTTCTGTTGTACAGCTTATATATGGCTGTTTTAAGCCAGACAGGTCACCTGTTGTGGAGGAGTCTTGGTTTTATTTGGGATAGCATGATCAATGCAAACCTTCCGGATGCTCATCGAATGCGTTTTTCAAGGATTCTGCAGACTGGCCTGTATAATCCTCCAGCATGGGTCCTTTGAAGTATTCCACACCAGTCTTCACAAGTGTAAAGTCTGTTTTTTGATAAATACTTTGTTTGCAGTGATTTCCTTGCCTGGGGGTGGGGATGGGATATGGATGTCCAGGGAAAGTTGGTTATGGTCAGATATTAACAATGGTGGTCTACCTCTGGTGTGGAACATAGAGTCCCCGTGTTGCTGATGGTCAGGTCCAATATGTATTCCCCCTTGTGGCTGTGGTGACTGGTCCTGCCATAGCACATGGATTCACAAATTGTAGTGGCTGTAGGGTGATGTTGTTGAGGCCTGAGAAGTTCCCCCACTCAATATTCCTGTACCTGAAGTTAACCACTGTAATGGTGTATGTGAACACCTTCATATCCTACACTGTTCCCAGGGAAGCCAAGTGTGGTTCCTGGATATGGGAGGGGAGGTCTGAACTGGTTGTGTTGTGTGTTACAAGTCCTGTGGTCAGGAAGCATGGTATAAAACATAACCTGGCAGTGCTGATGTGCATATGTGACCCTGAAGTAGGCGTCTGTTAATCCATATAAATGCTATCCCCCATACTGACGGATAGTAATAGATGTACATACCTCTTTCTAAATAATGATGTCAGCACCTTATAAATGCTGCAGGAAAAGAAAAGGCACTCAGTAATTTGAATAGCGTGCTCTGCTATTGCGTCTTTCTCAAGTGTCATAGCATATTTAGGTAGGGGTTTGAATCCTGCAGCTGCACCGTGTGTGCATTTTGGTTAGGGTGTCTGCAGTTTTCTTTGAAAGAAATGGCCCTTTTGGCAACTGGAAGAACACACTACATGATGTACATTCCTCTTTCCAAAGACTGATGATGTCAGCACCCTATAAGTATAGCAGGAGAAGGGAAACCTCCCAGTAATGCGAATAGCGTGCTTCGCTAATGCATCTCTCTCAAGTGTCATAACATAGTTAAGTAGGGATTTGAATCCTGCAACTGTGTGCAGTTCTCTTTGAAAAAAATGGCCCTTTTGGCAACTGGAAGAACACACTACATGATGTACATTCCTCTTTTGAAAGACTGATGATGTCAGCACCCTATAAGTATAGCAGGAGAAAGACAACCTCCCAGTAATACGAATAACATGCTCTGCTAATGTGGCTCTCTCAAGTGTCATAACATAGTTAAGTAGGGGTTTGAATCCTGCAACTGTGTGTGTACTTCTATTTGAAAGAAGTGGCCCTTCTGGCAACTGGAAGAACACACTACATGATGTACATTCCTCTTTCGAAAGATTGATGATGTCAGCACCCTATAAGTATAGCAGGAGAAAAAAAACCTCCCACTAATGTGAATAGCACACTCTGCTAATGCATTTCTCTCAAGTGTCATAACATAGTTAGGGATTTGAATCCTGCAACCGCTCAGTGTGTGTATTTGTGGGGGGAGGGGGGGTTAGGGTTTGTGCAATTTATAGCCCTTTTGGCAACTGGAAGAACACACTGCATGATGTACATTCCTCTTTCGAAAGACTGATGATGTCAGCACCCTATAAGTATAGCAGGAGAAGGGAAACCTGTCAGTAATGTGAATAGCATGCTCTGCTAATGCATCTCTCTCAAGTTTCATAACATAGTTAGTAGGGGCTTGAATCCTACAAATGCAATGTGTGCTTTTGTCAATGTGTGGTGTGTTGCTTTTATTATTGTATGACATATATTATAGCAGTAATTTCAATGCACACATGAGGCATGTGTGTGCCACATAGAGATATGTACCTGTGACCTTAAATAGTTCCTATGTGTGAAGCCTGCCTCATGTGAATACATGGAATTTGCACAGGCGGTATGCCACTGAGTAGAGCTGGAGTTTCTTTAACTGGGCAGCATATGGCATCTGTTTGAGCCCTTTGATCCTCTTGGTGAGGTATTTTTGGGGTCTTTCCAGTTGCTGCAGGTGTCTGGTAAGGTACATCCCAAAAGGGGCATTGTACTCAATTATGGGCCTGATGAGGGATGAGTAAAGAGGAACAAAAAATTCAGAGCCAGCAAACGGTGACATGACAAAATGTATTAAGCAGAAATCACAGCATATTACAAACCGGTTTCGGCTGGCAAAGCACAGCCTTCTTCAGTGTACAAAAAGTCAATACAAGAAACAGTAGCTGCATATATACCAATAGCAACAATCCCATTGGTTGACTGTCATAAATGTTCATTAAGTCCCGGTGGGAACAAGCCACCCAGTCTGATAATCCATTTCCTTTCCTTTGCATTTAGTATAGAATGCCATTGAGATTTATTGGCCCTATTGCCAAAAATCATGTCAATAATAATGAAATTAAATTTACTTGTGGGATGTACTGTAGTGTGTTTGTACAAAGCATTATATATCTTTTTTTGTTTGATATTACTTTGGTGCTCAGAGATTCTAATCCTGAGGGGTCTGGACGTTTGTCCAACATAGAAAGCACCGCAGCTACAAGAAGCTAAATAAATAATCCAATCACTGGAACAGTTGGAAAAGAATTGCAAGTCAAAAACTTGTGGACAGTTGCGCGTAGAAAATTGTTTGGACTTTTGGATGTATTTGCAATTGTTGCAATGTCCACATGGAAAGCACCCCTGTAAGGCTTCCCCTGTCAATGTTGTTTGTGTCAAATCAGATGATTTGTTGTCTCTATGTTTATAATGATTGAAGAAGGAATTTAAATTCTTCCCTTTCCTATAGGAAAAAAGACAACTTTCAGGAATGATACTGTTTATCTCCATGTCACATTGTAAAATATTCCAATGTCTCCTCACACTTTGAATGAGACGATTTGAGTTACGTGCAAATGTAGTTGTGAATCTAAGGGGTTGACCATTTGAATCAGTGCGTGTCTTGTATGTTAATAGGTCATTTCTGTTCAAAGAGCTAACCTTATTGCTGGCCATGGCAATGTGGCCACTTTTGTAACCACGGGATCTAAATCTGTTGGTTATGTCTGATTTATGTTTCAAATACGTGCTTTCATCAGAACAAATACGTTTCGCACGTATGAATTGTGACTTAGGTATATTGCGTGCAATGTGGGGTGGGTGATAACTAGAGGCATGCAGAATTGTATTGTATTCTGGAAACTTCCTGTATATCTCGGTGAATAATGTATGATCCGGTGCCCTCTGAATTAGGACATCCAGAAATGTGATGGTCTCCTTATCATAATTAATAGTGAAATGCAGGCCCCATTCATTGTTATTAAGATACGTCACAAAATCCAATAAAGAGCCTTCATCCCCCCTCCATACCAACCACACATCATCAAGATACCGTCTCCATATATCAATACCCGCCAGAAATGTGTTCCTCTTATCATCATAGATTAAGTGTTTCTCAACAAACGCCATAAAGAGATCAGCATATATGGGGGCAAAAGATGCCCCCATCACTGTCCCTTTGGTTTGCCAAAAGCATTGTTCCTTATAATAGAAAACATTACTAGTAAGGACATATTGTGCCAAATCCACCAGAAATTTATTGAAGTCAGAACCATATAAGTTAGAGACTTCAAGCCAATAAGCCAAGGCAAGCAGCCCATCCTGGTGTGAAATATTGGTATACAAGGCACTTACGTCTAAGGAACATAGAAACCAATCTGGATCAAGGTGTGTGTTGGAAATAATCTGCAAAAAATTCATTGTATCTTGTAGGCGTGATCGAATATTGGAAAGCAAAGGCTTCAAGTACTTGGTCAAAAATAAGGAGAGAGGTTCTGTAATATATCCCTTACCCGATACAATGGGTCTGCCAGGTGGATGTGAAAGATCCTTATGAACTTTTGGCAGGAAATATATATATTGGTTAATGGGATCATGAACCAGGAGTTGATTCATGATATCATCAGAAATAATAGCCTCATCCTTAGCCTGTCTTAAGAATGTCTCAATTTGTTTCTTAAACATTTGAGTGGGGTCAATGACCATGTGTGAATAGTATCTTACATCATTTAATTGTCGTAATGCTTCCTTATCGTAATCAGCCTAGTCTAATACAACCACAGCCCCACCTTTGTCAGCTGAGATTGTCACAATTTCCCTGTTATTTTGAAGTTCAAAAATAGCTTGTCTTTCATCAAAAGAAAGATTATTGTGTTGTAATGAAATATCAGAACTCAAAAAATGCAAATCCTTAAGTACACTATTCTGAAACTGCAAAACCATCTGATGCATAGGTGGAGAAAAGTTCGATCTATGATATATGAATCTATCATGATCATAGTTAACATCACCTTCACCAAAAAACAACTTCAAATTTAACAGACGACAAAAATTCACAACATCCTGTGCAAAAGATTCCTCTGACACAGTGAAACCTGGAATAAAAGAAAGACCTTTATTCAACATTCGTAACTGAATGGGAGATAGTTCAAAGCATGATAAATTTAAGACATTGTGACATGGATGTGTCATTTTGCCAGAGCAAGGTTCAAAAGACCCTGAATGTTCTCTATTTCTGCGGTGTTTCCGTCCTCCCCGCCTGGTTTTGGGCCTAAAGGGGTGGACCTTGGTATTCTTTTAGGGGTCGGTGACTCTGAGACTGTTGTGGCTTCATTTTCTGTGCCAGATGAAGTGTCCTCAAAAGAGGATATTGTCTCACTCTCCTGCCTTTTTAGTATTGATCTTGGTCATTTCCTTTTGTTGGTAGATTTAAAAGGAATGGGTGAAAACCTAACATGTATGGAACTGGACATAAAAGGATTCCCCCTCCTATAATCTTCCTGGTCCCTAGTGAATTTTTTGGTTTTTCTGGATTTAAGTTCAGTGTCAAACTTGCGTAGATCAGAAGCCACCTTGTTTAATGAACTCTTAAAAAATGGTTCTTTCTTATAAATTACCAATTTGTTGTCTAGAGTATTAATATCCTCTAATTCTTTGTCAATGGCCCTGTTGTGGAACTTGAGTAGTTCAACAACAAAAGCCATTGTAGCTTCCTGCTGTATTTTATTCCAACTGGAATTGAGTTCCTCATCCGCATTAGTGACATGGGGAACAGTGCGAACACGCAGACCCCTTGGGGTGATACCCGCAGTCTGGTAAGCATTAAATAGCTTACTATGCCAAATATTGAATCTTAGAGATCTAAGATGTTTGTTTAAGTTTCCAAAAAGTAATCCACAATTAGATTCAGAATCAACCAAATCGGACCCCCCAGTGTTCCCTGTGGATGACCCTAGTCCAAAGACCTCAAGGTCCTCTCTATCAGAAACCAGCCCCCGAATGAAACTGGAAAAATCCATAACACCGACAATAATGGCTCACAAACAACCACGTTGATGTATACACAAATATAAATGGACCACAACAGGAAAAAATATCCTAAGAGTACCTGCATCCAATTTATTCAAAAGCGGAACACTGAGAGAAAAAATCCTGGTTGATTTATGAAAAATGACAGAATATGCTACCAATAATCATAAACTAGTCAACAAACCAGAGATAGAAAGACTCAATTTTGGTTGACACTTAACTGATCCAAAGATATAACCAAATTTTATAATATAAAAGTTATACAGGCCAAAGCACTGAACAAATTATCAAAAGTAAAAATAATATGGGGACCCAAAGAGGAGTATAGGACTGAGAAATATAAATAGATATATAGAGAGCAAGGCAATTGGTAAGAAATATATTGCAACATGGATCAAATATTGTATTGTATTGGGTGTAGAGTCAAAGATAGTGACCCAATATGCCAGGCCCAAGGTTATTTCCCTATCATTGAATAGCTGTGTCAAAAAACTCAAGATGGTGAATATATAGTCATCAGGCAACAAGTGGAACCCCCAAGTAAAATAATGTATGTATATACCAATGTAAATTAGCTATAATTGGATAACCATACAGTGAACCCTTGCTGAATCGAGAATGACAATGGAATCAAGAATGACAATAGACCCCAGTATATTAATACAATAGTTATTAATACTAGATCTGTTCACATTCAACTACCAAAATTGTTGATTCCATTGTCATTATAAATTATGAATATCCTGTGGTTCACTTATTAAATGTCCCTGTTGTTCCACTAGTCAAAAAAGATAAGCACTCCATAATTAATGGAAGAAATAATTAAACATTCACCAATAAATGGTATTAATATATGAAAAACACATTTCTGACATTCATTCCCTATAGCAAGTAGAACATAAAATTATTATGTATAATTGAAATCATATACACAAAAATGATATATTCACCAAATTATATTGAGTAATTGACCACACACATAATAGAACTTAGAAGACCTTAAACCATTCAAACTGTGTATCAGCTTAGTAACAAGCTAATGAAAACACTAATAGCTATCAAAATTCGTAAAAATAATGATTGCGATACTGGCCCATATGACTTAAAAAAAGTCAAGATGATATATTTAGGCCATAACCCAGAGTGAGTGGTCCAAAGTGTGATAATCAGATCTAAGAAGCAAGCACAAAGGATTCAAATGTAAAAAATTATATTAAAGTCCAAAACATACAGCCCATCCTTGATATACAAAATTGTATGAACCATACGCATAATCCACAAATGACTGATGCAAAACATGAAAAAGTTCAATTAAAGTCCACATAGCAGTCCAGTAATCTCTTCGAACCATTCCCGATCGTTCCCAAATGCGATGCCATAAACAGTCCATGCATAAAGCACAAAAAATTTTGTACTTTGGACACAGTGATGTAATACGTTATCCAAATAACCCCATGTATTATAGTCCCAAAGAAAAGGATAGTTTCGGTTAGCCCCACAGTTGAGAAAATCTGATAATCAATCTGAAGCATTCCTAACCAAAACGGTTGAACCAAATGTCATTTTTGTACAAAAAATGCGTACTGGAAAACGCACAATCAGAGTTTCCTCAAACAACGATAGTTTGATAACGCCCACCACAGTAGAAAGGAAATGTAAAGTCAAACCTGTTGGTATACAAAAAACATGGTCCCGAAACACTGAATGTGGCGAAAGCAGGTTTCCTTAGAAGCAATAAGGCCCGTAATTCGCCGACAGACTTGACCGCACCAAAGGTCAACTTCCAATGCGACAAGTTCCCTCACAATGTTAAGACAACAGCCAAAATTTAGGACAAAGCCAAAATGGGAAGACAGCTATAAAAAACAGAATCCAGACGAAAAGCTGAATATAATGGATGCTGCACAAAAAATGCTCGCAGCAGTCCCAAAGTCACCGGCCCCAGCAGGATGTGGAAGGAAGTGCAAAACAAAAGAAAACCTCCTGCACGGTAGCAACTGCACGGCTCAGGAAACATAGCAATCAGGAACAAAAAATTCAGAGCCAGCAAATGGTGACATGACAAAATGTATTAAGCAGAAATCACAGCATATTACAAACCGGTTTCGGCTGGCAAAGCACAGCCTTCTTCAGTGTACAAAAAGTCAATACAAGAAACAGTAGCTGCATATATACCAATAGCAACAATCCCATTGGTTGACTGTCATAAATGTTCATTAAGTCCCGGTGGGAACAAGCCACCCAGTCTGATAATCCATTTCCTTTCCTTTGCATTTAGTATAGAATGCCATTGAGATTTATTGGCCCTATTGCCAAAAATCATGTCAATAATAATGAAATTAAATTTACTTGTGGGATGTACTGTAGTGTGTTTGTACAAAGCATTATATATCTTTTTTTGTTTGATATTACTTTGGTGCTCAGAGATTCTAATCCTGAGGGGTCTGGACGTTTGTCCAACATAGAAAGCACCGCAGCTACAAGAAGCTAAATAAATAATCCAATCACTGGAACAGTTGGAAAAGAATTGCAAGTCAAAAACTTGTGGACAGTTGCGCGTAGAAAATTGTTTGGACTTTTGGATGTATTTGCAATTGTTGCAATGTCCACATGGAAAGCACCCCTGTAAAGCTTCCCCTGTCAATGTTGTTTGTGTCAAATCAGATGATTTGTTGTCTCTATGTTTATAATGATTGAAGAAGGAATTTAAATTCTTCCCTTTCCTATAGGAAAAAAGACAACTTTCAGGAATGATACTGTTTATCTCCATGTCACATTGTAAAATATTCCAATGTCTCCTCACACTTTGAATGAGACGATTTGAGTTACGTGCAAATGTAGTTGTGAATCTAAGGGGTTGACCATTTGAATCAGTGCGTGTCTTGTATGTTAATAGGTCATTTCTGTTCAAAGAGCTAACCTTATTGCTGGACATGGCAATGTGGCCACTGCTGGCTCTGAATTTTTTGTTCCTGATTGCTATGTTTCCTGAGCCATGCAGTTGCTACCGTGCAGGAGGTTTTCTTTTGGGATGAGTAAAGAGGCACGATGACCTCCCCTGATCTAGATGTGAATCCCTTCATGATTAGGTAGGCTATATAAATTGTTTTTCTAACCACTTTGGCCACGTGGTTGTCAAATGAGAGATTGCTATCAACTTGGGTCCCAAGGTCCCTAATTACTTCTTCTGTACTTAATGGATTACCACCTATGTGGTAATTTGTGGGTACTTTGTTTTTGCCAAAGGGGATGACTATACACTTTTTGGCGTTTAGCTTGAGGCCATGGCTCTGGCACCAGTTGTCTGTTTCTATGAGGCCCTTTTGGAGGATGCTTGTGTCGGCTGGAGAGTCGATTATGGAGCCCAATTTGCAGTCATCTGTGAACTTGGTCAGCCAAAGTCCTTCCGTGTTGGCCTGTACCTCCGAGAAATATATACCGAACAAGGGAGGTCCCAGGACTGAGCCTTGTGGGATGCCACTTGTAACTGGTTTGGAGTCTGACATGGCTCCAGCAATTCTAACCATGTGGGTTCTGTCCTTGAGCCAGTTTGCAGCCCATCTAGTGACATAGGGGTTTATATTTAAGCTGGTGAGCTTATCTATAATGCCCGAGTGGGGTATTGTATTGAAGGCTTTTGCGAGGTCCAGGTAGGCTGTGTGGACCACCTTCCCCTCGTCAATGGCCTTGGTGACTGTTTCAAAGAAATCAACCAGGTTTTAGAGGCAGGATCTGCCCTTAACAAAGCCAAACTGGGTAGGATCCAGTGTCTGTAGGTCCCCAGTATCTTTATTTATGAGGTCCATGATGATCCTTTCCATAGCTTTGCAGACCAAGCTAGTCAGGCTTATGGGGTGATAGTTTCCAGGATCCGTTGAGGCACCACCTTTGAGGAGAGGGACCACTGTTGCTGTACGCCACTCTTTGGGTACATATCCTGTAGTAAGGCTGAGATTGAACAGTAGTTTTATGTTTGGGTTTAGCTCTTCTTGAAGTTCATGTAGGATGCAGCCTGGGACACCGTCTGGTCCCATTGATGCTATGTTTTTTGCTTTGGAGAGGGCAGCTCTTACCTGAGCATCTGAGATGTCAGGGGGGCAGCACTCTGCTGGGATAGATATTTGCCCTTTTGGTGGGGAGGGGAGAAGTTTGCTGAACCTGTCAGCTAGGATGTTGGCAATGTCTGTGGGTTCGTGTATTTTTGTCATTTTGGACTAATTCTGAGCATATCTGGGAATTCCCACCCAGGTTCCTAACATAACTAAAGAAAGCCTTGTGATTATCCTTAGTGTCCTGTGCAATTTTTCTCTCGAAGCTGGCCTTAGACGATTTTATGAGTGCCCGTAGTTTTTTGCTAATACTGATCAGAGATGCCTTCCCTTTTTGGGATTTTGCTCTATCATGTAGTAGCTTCCTCCTTCTATTGTATAGTTTGTTTATGGCTGGGGTCCACCAGACAGGACGTCTGCCTTTGGAGGATTGGGTCTTGGTTTTATTTGGGATTGCATGATCCATGCATTCCTGAAGGTGTTCATAGAATGTGTTTATAAAGGATTCTGCGGTCTGGGCCGTATTTTCCACAGGCCCGGGGGCTTTGAAGAATTACATCTCAGTTTTGTGGAGTGTGAAATTTGCTTTAGAGAAGTTTTTCGCTGTGGTTTTCAGGGCAGGGGGTGGAGTCGGTATGTGAATATCCAGTGAGATTAGTTTATGGTCTGATCTTACCAGTGAGGGATACACTTCTGGTCTGGAGCATAGAGTCTCCATATTGGTGATGATCAGGTCCAGTATGTTTTCCCCTCTTGTGGGAGTGGTAACAAGTTGTTCCCAGTCTATGTTTGGGTAGTTGAAGTCGCCCAATATAATGGTGTTTGGAAAGACCTTCATATTTTCCAGTGTTCCCAGGAAGGCCGAGTGGGGTTCCTGGGTTTGGGAGGGTGGTCTGTAGCAGGCTATAAACTGGAAGGCAGTTTTACCCACTGTTAGTTGCACATGGATTGTCTCTGATGCTTCGTGCTGTGCCACCAACCTGGAGGTGTGGGTATCTTTGATGAATATTGATACTCCCCCTCCTTTTGTGGTTCGGTCCAAGTTTTGGGGCCGAAAAGCATGGTATGAGGTATAACTTGGTAGTGCTGGGGTGCTCTCAGGAGCCTTGAACCAGGTTTCTGTTACTGCACAGATATTGATGTTCTCCATGCTAAGGAGAGTTTCGAGTGCATGCATCTTGAGGTTTAGACTTCTGGCGTTGAGTAGCATTACTCTTAGTTTCTTATCCCTTGTGATACCTATGGAGGTGGGTTTGTCTTTTGAGCCTTGCCTAAAAAAGGCACTATGGGGGTAGCAAGAGCCTTTGCCAATATCTGAAAGTCCAGGGGTGACAGATGCAAGCTGTCCCTAGCGAAGCATCGTGGCTTGTCGAGCATGTCATGCCAGGCTGACAGGCATTGGATCCCCTTTGAATGACACCAATACTTAAGCCAATTGTTGAAATTGATCATCTTGTCTTCATATTGTGGCATCATTCTTGGTGAGGGTAAGATGCAACTCAAGGTCAGGGTCGTACCGGCCTGGGCTACATGCTCAGAGAGCTCCTCTATGTCTCTTTTCATGTAGTCCAGGGAGGTACATCTCAGGTCATTCACACCAGCATGGACAATGACTGAGTCATATTTGTACTTGCCTTGGAGTGACCTGAGTGCTTGCGTAATGTGGCGGATCCTAGCGCCCGACAGGCAGCTCACTGTGACCTTCTCCTTGTTCAGCCTGGTGAACGGGACGTCAGTGTGCCTGACGATAGAGTCTCCTATTACAAGTGTATCAGGTGTGTTGTTTAGCCTTAAGGGCTGTGACTGTTTGGCACACTGGCTTTGTGAGCTATGTGTTACATGTGTTTTGTTTTGGGGTAGCGGTTGCTTGGGTGTCTGCTTTGGAGGTCTCTGCTGCTTAGGCAGATTTTTATTTAGAGCCTCCGAGTATGTTTTTGTGTGTTTATGTGTTTGGTTTGCTGTCATGGTAGGTCTATGTGAGACTGGAATTGTAGTGAGTCTGGTTTCCTTCTTCTCCTGACTGGTTTCGCCAATACTGAGTTGAGAGAGCTTAGCCTCCAGTATGGCTATATGGTTGCATCTCTCACATGTGTTGGAATTTTTTGGGAGGAGGAGAGGGTTGTCTGTGTACATGAGGCAGTTGTAACATTGCCTCAAGATTCCCGGATTCACCAGCTGGACTGGAGAGAAGATTGACAACTGACCTTTGGACATGCTAGAATAGTATTGGGAATTCCTTTATAATTGAAAAAAGGGCCAATGGGGAATGAGATACTCAAGGGGAGTTTGTGAGGGTGTAGTGCTTTTAATATTTTAATGCTGACTTATATAATTGCTTTAGTGAGCAAGTGCCAGGTAACTTAAATGCAATGTGTTACAGGTAACTTAAATGCAAAAATGACAAACAGTAACTTTCTTTCAAGTGAAACATGATAATATTACTACAGTTCTATGTAGTCACCCTGTGCATCAGCACCATGTTATCATGTTCCTGCATCAATGTGACAGATTGCCGGAGGTGGCACAGTTTCATCATATGCACAGGGTGTGTACTTGGTATGCCTGAGTCTGCCACTGATACATCCAATCGACATGTATGTGTGTGTGTGTGTTAGTGAGGGACAACAGAAAAACATGGGGCAATGTTGATGCGGTGTGTGTGTGTGTGTATGTGTTAGCCCTAGGTGTTAGCATTATGCATGTGTGTATGCATGCACGCAGTTCCACCTCATGGCTGCCATATATGGGTGTTTGTGGACAGCCACAGACTGTACCTGCCAGGTCATACAGATCACTGTCTCTGGCCACGGACATGGTACCTGTGCCTGGCAGGGGTGCTACGGACAGTATCAGGTACTAAGCCAGACTGGGTACTGTCATCAGAAGCAGTTGGTTGATGACTGGACACATGTCCCTGCTGCGACTGTCCAGAGCCATGTGCATGTGGTCTCCTAGGGTGGTCTGATGACAGCACAGACCCAGCATTGCTGGGGCTGGTACTGGCACTATGGGAGCGGCTGCGGGTTTGTTGTCATCCGCAACGACTGCCAGCTGCTGATGTTGCTGGTATACGTCCACGCTGACGCCTGAACCATCCTGCATTGCCCTGGCTCATGGAAATGTAGTTGTGGAACAGATCTAATGTGTCCCCCCAACGTCTGTCAATGACCTCACCGACAGTATGGATGGCAGCCACAATGTCACGCATAGTGTCATTCATAGCAGTGCGATGTGCTCTAAGCTCCCTCAGACCCTGTCTGGTGTACCGTTCCATATGTGCCTGTGCCTGCATGACAACCCGGAAGATAGCTGAGGTTGAAAGACCTCTGTGGGCACGTCTGACTGGGGCAGTACGACCATGGATGCTCCCACGAGAACCCCTGGACATCTGCCTGTGTGGTACCATGTCAGGGCTCTGGCCATGGCTGCTGTGAGGGGATGCATGTGCCACTGATACCACATTACCCTGGTCAATGCCCACTGTATGCTGTCCCTCAGCTAACGACATTGGTGACAATGGATGTATCGGCAGGATGACTGTGCGCATTGATGGGGTTGACTGCTGTGTACTGTCGATTGGCTGACCAACAACAGACCCTGACACACCTCCCTGTGCCATTACACATGTATCATCATTATCACTATCCCCAGCAGTGGCTTCAGGTTCCCTGCTGCACACCACCAGAGCAACACCAGAACCTGTGAGAGGAAGACAGGAAACACAGTTTACAATGTGTACACAATGTTACCACAGATGCACACAGGCACATGCACACATGGGCACATGCACACATGCACACATGCACACATGCACACATGGGCACATGCACACATGCGCACATGCACACATGGGCACATGCACACATGCACACATGCACACATGGGCACATGCACACTCCTCAGTACATGAGATACAAACACACACACACAAACACACCTGCAATCCAACACATATCAATACTGTTTGAGGGTATTATTACTATTATTATCATTAGTATTAAAAGTATTGTTATTACCACACTCACCAGCATGGATTGGCTGCCTTGCTGTTACTCCAGAGGGACCTGCACAAATAAGACAGTTATTGTCAGTGGGCACAACTGTGCCATTGATACTGTGAGTATGATACAGTACAGTAGTACAACAGTTGGCTTTCACAGGTGTACTGCTGATATTGAGAATATCAATCTTGCACAATAATGTCCAGGATAACAGCTACAGACACAGTACACATCTCACACATGCATAAACTACCAGTGCAGAGAACAGTCAACTACAGATATGGCATGTTACCTGCACACTCCATGTCCACATGCTGAGTGGCTCCAGCCTCCATCATTACACACGTCTGTGGATGTTGTTGTCGTTGGGCTGGAGCCACAACACTTAGGAAGAGCTCCTCCAGTCTGGTGAGGGGGGTGTATAGGTGCCCCACCACCTGTGGCAAGCTGTTGCCTGTGGATATCAGACGCACGCTGACGGACATTTCTAATTAAATCACTGCAGTGATGGCATACCTGCTCATATGTTCGGTTATGCATGCCTATGTCATTTACCCGACGGACAAGGTCTTGCCACAGTGCAGCCCTCTCCTGCTGGTTCTGGCTGGTCTGGGAAAAGACTGTTGAAAAATCCCGCACCAGGCTCTGGTGTATCTCCTCATCCTCTGCAGCTGAATAACAGGGGTTGCGCTGATGCACCATCGCCCTGGAAGGAAAAGGAAAATATGTGAGCAAGTAACATGGCACACATAATACTCTACTGTACTGATACTGAACTGCCATATATAGCATCTGTCTGTCTATCAGGGGATACACATGTAAATTACCACATATCAGTGCTCAGCTAACAACTGTGTGACAGTATCTGCCACACTCCTTACAACAAACTAGTATACACCAGCACTCAGCACACTGTTTGAGGTCCAATGCACAACATCACACTGGGGGTATGTATTAAAGGAATGGATGGGGAATATTGTCATCCCATGCAATGCATGCAATGCACAGTTACAATTTCAATGGTAATGCACCCTAGTCTTTGCGGCCATACCCCTACCTACACTGCAGTCATATACATGGAACCACAGCACAACATATGGCAATGTAGTATGCTTGTATCCCAATAACTGACACATCTTTCTCTGGCCTCACACCAAGGACGCACACTACCATGACAGACACAAAGTCATGCTGAGCAATCACACCATTACAGACCTTGCACACAGTCAGTGGCACACTCATTCCACCTCACATAGTTGGTATTGCAATGAGTACATGTGTGTGTGCATTGTGTCATAGGCAGGTAGTATGCTATTGGCCCTGGGCCTACAGAAGCATACTGTTAGCAACCTTCAACTACATATGTATGTCCAGCCTTCACTAACAGTTGCAGTATGTCCCTTGCCCTATGCACATCTTCATATAAACATAGATACAGACTGCTAACACATATAGAGGGTTCACAGTATGTAGATTATTAGATTATGTAGTTTACATTACCTTTGTTTCTGAATGCTGTTTTGGATGGCTTGCTGCTGGCTGCCTTGCTGCTGGCTGCCTTGCTGCTGGCTGCCTTGCTGCTGACTGGCTTGCTGATGGCTGGCTTGCTGCTGGCTGGCTTGCTGATGGATGGCTTGCTGCTGGCTGGCTTGCTGATGGCTGCCTTGCTGCTGGCTACCTTGCTGCTGGCTGGTTTGCTGATGGCTGGCTTGCTGCTGGCTGGCTTGCTGATGGCTGGCTTGCTGCTGGCTGCCTTGCTGCTGGCTGGCTTGCTGCTGGCTGCCTTGCTGCTGTATGGCTTGCTGCTGGCTTGCTGCTACTGTCTTGATGTTTTTTTCTTTTTATTATTTTTTTGGTCTATCTCTCTCTCTCTTTCTCTCTCTCTCTCTCTCTCTCTGTCTCTGTCTCTCTCTATCTCCCTGCAGTTGCTGCAATGATATTATTGCATGTGTGGACTGGGAGTACAGGCTGCTTTTGTAGGTATCTGCACATGTGCATGTGATGGCCTCTGCACCAATTGTTAGCCAGCATTTACTAATTGCATGCAGCCGGCTGTGTGGTAATTGCAGTTCTCACTGTGATGTCAGGACAGTGCTATAAAATGTTAGGTTAGGTAGGCGTAGCCCTTTCAGTGTTTCAAGGTGGGGACCATGCTGGTTTGCTGTGTACACTGCTCTGTGAGTGTAAATGTTGGTATGTCTCTCATATCTAAGGCTGTGTTGTGGGCACTGAAATGCATGTTGTACTGAAACCTGACTGTTGCTTCTTCCAGTTCATTCTTCTCAGTGTGTATGTTAACTTACACCTAATAATACTAATACTGTTTACATGGGAGTATGTGCTTTCCTGTGGGACTTGCGGATTAACTGGTATACAACAGTAGCTCTTGCAATTTGTTGCTATGGCTTCACTATTTAGCCTTTACATTCACTCCTTGAAGGCCTGCTAAGTGTCTTTACTGGAATGTGTTGCTATGGCATTCCTATTTTCCATTTACATTCACTCCTTGTAATGCATGATATATTTCTTTCAGCAGCAATTCCTTATATGTTTGGTGTGATTTGGTGGTACTGCATGAAGTCTGGTAAGGCCAACGTGTGGGGTTTGACACCTACAAGGGTATCTTATTTTGCTGCTGAGCAGTAGTGGGGCCTTGTACTTTGTACTAACAGTTATGAATATCAGGCACATCCAGTGCTTGTAAACTGCTATACTGTCCTTATTTTATTAGATGGCTACATCCTTTGATATTTCTGGGTTGTACTCCTACATGAGGGTGTGCTTGTGGAAGCAATTCTACAGCTATTCACAGAGTGTGTGACAGCAGACAGAATGATGTGCCTGTGAGTTTCTGACACTTGCAGGCCTCAGATACTCTCGGGTGTATATTTTGGCAGACTCAGGGAATGGTACATATCAGTGGGATACACCTGTGATATATTTCAGATATTCTGTTGTTGTGACTGTGGGGTATTTTGAGCATATGTATTACTACACCATTTCTGACATGCAAGTAGTGTGTACTTTAACTAATTGAGAGTTACCATTACGTGGGATTCCACACCTTTCTGCCTACTGTTAGTACATTTCACAGGGAGTCAGTGGGGCACAGTTAACATTTGTTTGCAAATCAAGAACATCCCTGTAAATCAGTCACAGTTGCGAGGTCTGGCCTCTTACCTATTCAAATATGGCGGTGTTTATCCTGCTCTGATAGTGTGTGTGGTTTGCAAGGTGCTACTGTCACATTATTACCTACTAGCATGGCTGTTTCTCTTATCACACTAATGTAATGCAATTCCACAAGAATTGCCAGTAAAGATACAAGAAAAGCTTTGTGTAATAGCCTTCCTATATTCCCTTTACATTCAGTCCTACTATTTCATGATATATTGCTTTCAGCAGAAAGTTCTTGTATATCAGTCATGGCTTAGTGGTAGGTCATGCAGACTAGTGTTTCCAATGTCCTGGGTTTGAGACTGACAGAGGAATTTTATTTTGCTGCTGAGCAGACTACAGGCCTTGTCACTCAGAGTGACTAAGGCACTTTTAAGCAGTTGTAAGCGGGTTAGCGCTGGTTTGCACGGTGCTCACGCATGCGCACTGTCACTTAGCTTCGCGCACACACACTTAGCTAAGCGCACACAAGCGCACACCCGCTGACTACTGCTTAAAAGTGCTTACTCCCGCGCACACCCGTGCAAATTTCTTTTAAAGAAAAGAAAATGGGGAGATAGGAAAGTGGTGAATAAGGGGACACAAAGAGGGTAAGACAGTAGGAAAACAAGCTTGGGATTTGCAGGAAGGATGTAGGAAAGGCCCATAGCTGCCCATTTCTTTATCAGCAACAGCTGTGCATATGTGTGTAATTTGGTGTGAAATTTGAAACCTTCCACCCCTGAGAGAGGGGTGAGGACAACAAAATATGTTGTACAGCCCATTGTAATTACCAGTTCACATGTCCAGCAGACATGTCTGCAAAATGGGCAGCTATGTATGGGGCATAATTTTTTTGTGGGAACAGAGTGCCCTTTTTTTTATTTTTTTTTCAGGTGAGAGTGGAATGTGAGGTACAGGAAGTAGGTATATTTGGGGAGATAGGTAGGGGAGGTTAACAGACAAGACAAACAAGACGAATACAGGGGCGGAGTATGACACATGTGGGGGGGGCACAATTGATGGGGATGGATGTTTGGATATCGCGAGCCCATCAGCCCACAGATGGCAACAGTGGAACTGAGATCCCCACTCATGGGCAGTTGCCACTGCGCCTTCACTGCCCAGAACGGGGCTGTGCTGGGGGCTGTGTAGGATGGGCAGGCACACCAGTGAGTTGCGCCACCCGTGCCTCAAGCTGGCGTAGGGGTTCAAGCACAGAATGCCTGATCTCACTATGCACCACAGACCGGACACTTTGGAGGGTGAGTGGACGTTCTCCTCCGGCCACGCTTGCAGAGGGGGGACGAGCCCCATCCCCTTGAGTGCTTCCACCCGAAGGTGGCACAGGGCCACCGGAGGAGGTTCCGGCCTGGGCACTAGTGCCAGGTGCACTCGCCAGCTGAGGTGGGAGAGGTGGGTCCGCTGGAACCCGCCTTCCCTGTTGTCCTATGTTTAGCAATATTTTATGACATTTTGGGTTAGTAACAAACAATACCATTCAAAATTAGTTGTAACAGCATGCATCAGTATTCCCATTAACCAAACACCCATGAATTCCAAACATTGAACAGCAAGCATAACACATGCATATTTTGAACAACAGTACACAATCCAACAGCATGCAGGGTTGATTGATGGCAACAGGCCATCAGGTTTGGATATGTGAACAGGGCACATGCATCAACGTACATGCAGATATGTATGAACCAACAGGACAAATGTCCATGGGAATTAATTGTGAATCCACATACCCAGTTTGGTGTGGAATGGCATTATTTGTGAAAATAGGGTAGGGTGAAGAAATATTTCATTAACAACTTCAACTACCTATACATATGCTGTACATTTCTAGTAGCTGCAGATATATATACCCTACAGGTCTTAGTACAGTTTCCTATATGTAACCTTAGGAATGTTGGTGATGGGAATGTTACTGCTACATTAATATACATTGCATTTTTATTCATACACGTTCCTATCTGGCTGTGTTCAGGTACAGCATCCTGCTACATTTGATTAATATGGCTCTAGACAACTGTGGATGTTCAGTATTTCATACAACCATACTATCTCCATATTGCAAGGGTACAGCAACATATACAAATTGTGGGACAGACACATTCCAGCTTCAGTACTTTATTACAAACATTTCATTCTTTGGTTGTGGCTGTCTCATTCATTTCATTATGTACTGACTGCAGTATAACTTTATGCAAGACTTATTACAGCTTTCTTGGTCGATTCATACCTCTTTCTCACACTCTCACTTGTTTTATTTGTACAATTCAAGATGGTACTTAATTCTAGGCATTATTAACATTTCTTACTTGGTTACAACAATCCTTTCCAACAGGCTCACTTGTTTCATATGGCAGATTTTAAAAGGGGATGTATTTGACACATGTCTATCGTCTTTAGCTTGTTTACCAGTAGTTTTCAGGCTGAAGCAAGTTATCTGATATTACAATACAGGTGGAAAATCTCTATTTCAGACTTGTTTAATTTTTATTTCTGGATTACAGGCTGCATCACTTATCTAATCATACAGTACTAGCAGAATCTTTCTTCTAGTGTTATTTGAACTTCATTAATATGTAACAACACTGAACTCTTTTACAAGCTGTCTCACTTATATTCTATAACAACTACAGCAAAATAATTACTAATCTGCCTGGTGGCGCAACCGCACCAGCCTATCATCATAGGCTCGCCGATTCATGGAATGCACATCTGCAGCTGTAATATAAATGAAGTAATATTGGAACATACATCTCCATAATATCAGCTAGGATAATTTCTTACATACTTAATTACATGGATACTTACTCAGTAGTGGGGTGTTGGGCATTTGCCGGGCATCCTGGATCCAACGGTTCAGTTGGTCCTGCTTTTGTCTCTTCAGGTCCGCATGGTGGTGATGGACCTGTTCACCAGTCCTTGGTATGCCTGTGGCACTGGTGAGATCATGTGCCAACCGGTTCCACGACTGGGTCGGAGCGCGGACGGAAGGGGGACGCCTCTCTCCAGCAGTGCACCGCACGTTCGTGGGGAACCGGGTGCTAAATCATTCGTAGAAGACCTGATTCTGGGTCAGGGTTTCGTACGTAGCAGAGCAGCAAAAAGCTGCGATCTATTGAAAGTCAGCCCTCGAGCCAAGCTTTTTTGACATATATGTCAGGGGATTGTTTCATGCTTATTTCACTAAAAATAGAAAATTATGTTGTTGGGGCTCGAACCATGACTACCTCCTCTTTGGCCAACGTCTCTACCGCTACGCTATTGCTACTTGGCTTAATTTGCATATTTAGATCTTATATGCTTTTTCAAAGACTGCTAACTGTGGCTGAGCGAAGGGCACACCCGCGCAAACGAGCGCAATTACCGGCAAACATTTTTGAAATTATAAAAAAAAAATTAAACTGTTGATTTTTACGGTTTACATTACAGTTGGGTTTATAGTCTGTAGGGGCATGTGTGGTGTTGTGTTTTTTGACATTTCCGCGGACTCGCTCATGGGAGTTTACTTTCAGGACTGTGACTCTTCTGGGGGCATGTCCCTTTGCAGAACTCGCCATGCGGACACGCCCCCTACTTTCTTACATGGACCGTGTTAGCCTAGGGTGTGATAAAGCATGCCCTCATGAATATGCATGGCATGCTGATGTCACACCATTTAACTGCAGACTCCGTGTAAGACATATTAACTCTTACACGGAGGTTTCGTGAATCCTGCCCATGTTCTCATTAACCCTCAAACACAATACATAAATGTACAATTAATAGTTGGGAGGAAATTTGTGTTAAATGTTTTCAACATTACTACTGAATGTCCTATTCCATCTGTAGCTGGTACATTATTATTTTTAATGTAATTCTGAAGTTTTTAATAAGACTTCAGATATGTGTTTTATATAGGGAATAGTAGAATAACATAAGTTGAAAAACACATACAATTTCATTAAGATAACTTATGTTTCCACATGAAATACAGACATTAGCAGTCTGCTTTACATTTCAGTCTTGTTAGATAATGAATATGAATTTAAAAGCCAAAATATATGCAGGCTGTTTTCACAAGCTTCTAGTCTGTGTGATTGATTAGATGAGAATTTGTAATCAGTTACAAGGTTTTTGTACTGAATGTGGTGGAAATGTAAGTAATTTACAAAGGTAAAATGTTAATAAATGTACTGGTTCATAACCTTTTACAAAGTGTAATAAGTACAGGTAATCTGTTTGTTATACAATATTATACATATAGGACACAAGTGTTATTCTGGTTAAATTACAGGTACATGTACTTTAAAAAGACACCATTTACTCATAACACAGTTTCTTAATTCATATAAATACTTCAGGTATTAAGAATGGTCTGAGCATATCTTCAATATGATAGTTAATATATAAATAAATGTTATGTATAATTAATGCTAATTATTATAAATGAATAATTATTTATAGTTCTTCTATTTGATATGTCTTATTATATATTAACCTTGTTGTGTAGCTTTTTGGTTTACTTTCTAGTAATTTAACATCTTCTTAAAAAGTATAAAATATTTATTTAACATTTGTTAACCAGGAAAGTCCGACTTGGAATGGGACAATTTTAAGGTGAAGGCCCAGGGAGAAACACTTCAGATGCATGTCTTTGTAACATGAGAGGAAATCGGAGCACCTGGAGAAAACCCACATGAATGCAGGGAGGATATGTAGACTCCACACAGAAGGTACCCCAGCTAAGAATTGAACCAGAAAACCTGCTGTGAGGTGACAACGCTACTGTTGCATCAATACACCGTCCAATATTTATTTAGAATAATAAAAATAAATTTAAAATATAATAAATTTAAAAACAAATGTAAAATAATAAATATGTATTTAGAATATTTCAGTTTATTTATATAGATGTCGTAGCAACAATGTAATTTGTTGTGTTATGGTGTTGTTAGCAGCTTGTATGAACTTTTCATCATCATTCCATGTTGGAGGTTTAAAATGTTTTTAATTCTGAAATTTTCACATTATCCTTATTGTGTTTGTATATAACAAGTTGTTCCTCTGTTAGCATAATGCTTAATGCACTAAGTCATTTCATAGTAGTTTCTAGTCCTGTTGTAACAATAGATACCAACATATAAATGTCTTTCATTAAATATAAAGGGGTTAAATAGCCCTTTAAAGAGGAGTAGTTTAAATAAGTAATTAATTCTACATAAAATAGACATCGTTTTTCTACAGGAAACTCACTTATTGACTAAAGATTTAAATAGATTGTTGTTAAAAGATTGTTCAATTTTATTTGGTTCTCAGTTTGGTTCAGTAAGAAGAGGTCCTCTTATTTTCTGGAAAAAAAATGTCAGGTCTACCCAGAATAGTGGATTCCTATTCTGAAAAGAATGGTATGCTGGGATTGGTGATGATAGAAACTGATAACAACACTAAACCCTTATAAATACCTATTGGATCCCTGGGATTGTTTTCTAAATCACCTAAGAAATACTTACATATTATAACACCATACTCTAAAGGAGAAATGTTGATAGCTGGTGATGTCAACTGTATCCTATCAGACAAAGACGCTACAAATGTTAAACAAATCAGACTATCTTCAGTAACAAAGCATTTAAATCATTATATTAATACAATGTATATGACAGATATATCAGATTTAAAACTAGATGGTTCTTTAAAATATACTCACTATTCTTTTAGATTTTGGACTCAGATCAGTATTGATAAAGTATTGGTATCCAACGCATTATACTACAAAATAAAGGAAGTATGAATAGTTTCATGTTCATTATCTGAACACAATCCTATTACATTTAAATTAAGTTTAACACAAAACAATTTAATTTCTTGCCAGAGATGCCCAGCATATATAACTAAAATAAATGACTTTAATGAATGTTTATTAAAAGAGATAAGTCAATTTATGGGATTTAACAATAATGGTGAGGTCATTGGTGTCATACTATGGGACTTGTTAAACGCTTACTTATATGGAAAAGTAAAGAACTGGTATATTTGTAAAAGAAAGGATTGGGATAAAGACTTAAATGCTCTCCAAGCAGAAGTAGATAAATTAAACCTTAAACCCAGTGATAAAACTGCATGCACACAGTTGAAAAAAATCAGAAACACTAGAAATCTTATGTCATAAGATTTTCATTAATCTAGAAAAAAGTAAATTACATTTGTGCACAATAAACCCCAGGAGCCTTCATAGAATAGCTATTAGATCGATAAACATGAATAAAATAAACCATATCAAGGAGATTGTTTGTAAAGAAGGGAAAAAGACTATTAAAGCTACAGATCAGAAAGATATATTAAAATGTTTTAGCAAATATTATGAAGAAATTAATAAAACAAAGTCAAACCTGAGTAACAGCAACTTAGTAGATAGCTTTTTAAAGAAAACATACATGCTAAACTATCAAAAGAACACAAAAGCAAGATTGATAAGTCTTTTTCTTTTAAGGAATTAAGAGACCAAGTTAAAAAAAAGTAAAACTAATAAAGCACCCAGTATGGATGGGATAATTCCTGAGCTAAGTAAACATTTACCTAATAATATTTTGAAAATTTTATTAAATGCTTTTGCAAAAGAATATTCCCTCATCATGGAGATATTCTCTTATTACACCCATTTTAAAATCAGATAAGGACCCTGCCCTATGTTCTTTTTATTGATCTATATCATTTTAAATGTAGACTATAAGATTTTCATTTCTATATTCGCAAAAATATTAAATCAAATGCTCAATGGTTTAGTAAATGAAGATCATACTGGGTTTATAGTTAATAGGAAAGTTCAAGATAATAGAATAAGACTATTTTCTTTGATTGATATGGCAAACAAAAATAAAAAAAGAGTTATCCATAATAAGCTTAGATATGGATAAAGTGTTTGACTCTGTGAATTGGTCATACTTGTTCAGAATGCTAAGTGAATATAACTTTTCCACTGATTTCTTAAAGTTAATTAAAAAGCTTTAAGATAATTACTAAAGTTAATTAAAAATCTTTATGATAACTCAATTATTTTTTTTTCAAAATAGGCTCTTTTAGATCTAGCCAATTTGATATCTTAAAAGGTCCCAAACAGGGATGCCCTTTATCCACTTTGCTATTTACACTTATTATAGAGCTGTTTTCTAACCATATAAGCTATAACAAACATTAAAGGTTTTAAATTAAATGAAAACATTTCTTCTAAAATTTAATTTTTTGCTGATGACATGCTGCTCTCTAGTGGTAATACTGAATTTTCACTGGATAATATAGCTAGCTCTAGTGACAATTTTGAAAATATTTTAGGTCTGAAATTTAATCACAGTAAAGGAAAAACCTTGCTTATAAACAATGGGATGGCCACTAATTGGCTGTGATGATTTACAGTTCAAAGACTTAGGAATTATTATTGCAACCAATAATAAAAAATCAAGTTTAGTTAACCACCATACCTGACTGATACAATATCCAAATTAACAGACAACTGGAATAAATGATTTTTCACATTTGAGGATAGAAATACATTGATTAAGATGATAATCTTTCTAAAAATATTATTATTTAGTCAGTCATTAATTCTTCCCCTTCTAAAGAAGTTTTAAACAATAAACTCTATTTTAATAAAGTTCTTATGGCATCCCCAAAAAAAGCAAGTTGCTCTTTAGACTGGCTCATCAAAAGTTGGGAAGAGAGAGACACTGGTTCCCCAATATTGACTTATATTCTAGTTCTGTTATTATGAAAGTAATACTCCAGTGGCTTGACTCCTCTTATGCTACCCATTGGAATTCAATACATGAAAATATACTAATAGATATTAACAAATCTATAATAGAAACTTATACAAATTTAGACATCAACACCTTTTTTGGTGGGGTTAAAAGACTATGTATTAAATGAAAAAACATGTTTACTCTCTACCCTTTCATAAATCAAGTTCTATTAATATTCAAGAGATTTATGAATTCAAGTTATATAATCAAAGATCTGCTAATAATATTATTTCCTATAGCTTTCAGAAATGGATGCTTAATATCTTTAAATACAAGGAAAATATTTGACTTAAAGAATAGTAATGACATCAATTTCTGAAAGGGAATAAAATACACTCAGCTGATTATCTGATTGCTAGATACTGCCTGGAAAATAGTAGTGAGTTAGATATTTATTTATTTAACATTTTTGACCGGGAAAGTCCGACTAGGACAGAGCCTATTTTCAGTGGAGGCCCGGGGAGAAACACTTCAAATTTATGTCTTTGGAATGTGGGAGGAAACCAGAGTACCTGGAGGAAACCCACACGAATGTAGGGAGGACATGCAGACTATGCACAGAAGGCACCCCAGCCAAGAATCAAACCAGAGAACCTCTTGCTGTAAGGTGACAGCATTAAACACTGCACGCTGCACCAACCCCATGCATGAAAATATACTAATATACATACATGTAAATATTCAAGAGAAAATTAAAATAGCATCATTAGACATAAAAATTAAAACCATTCCAAAAATCCTAGACTTCTTTTCTAATATAAATAATAATACATTTAAAGGTAATACATACTTGTCAATTATATATACAATTATTAGAATTGAATTAATTCCCCCTGAATTGTCATACTAGAATTATGCAACAAAAATAAAAAAGGAATCATTTTCTGAGTAAAAGAAGAAACTATCCTTAAAATCTGCAGGAAAATCAATGTCCTGCTTATACTGGAAGATTTATATATGTACAATTTTACATAGAGTTTTTATAGCACCCCACAAAATTGCTGTTATATATATATCAGAAAACATAAAATATTGGAGATCAAATGAAGCCTTTGATATTGATTGGGTTCATATAATCACAGAATGCAACATAGTGTCATCTTTCTGGACTGATTTTAGAAACCTTTGCCAAGCATTGTTGTCAGATAATTGTACTATTACAGATTACTTAATTTTGTTCTATGCCCCAATCTCAGATGTTATTCCAGTATCACAAATATCTCTTCTTGGTCTGTCCTAGCTACTGCTAGGAAAGTTATAACTAAAAACTGGAAATGCAAAACTAGTCTCTCTTTTACTAGTGAAGTTATCTGTTGAGCCAAATCTGTTTCTAAAAATGAATTATCGACCATAAAAATGAGAACTAGAAACATAACTCATCAATACATAGTCGGGCAGAAATTTAATGATCTATTAGAAAAGTATTAATGGTTTTATGTATATAATTCTTGCTATAGACTTTTGCATATAGTTTTGTTTTAATTTGTTTCGCATTGTTGAATTATTGTTGGAATATATAAAATCAAATAAAAACTTTAAAAAAAGAAGGTGAAACCATTTTGAAAACGGTATAGTTCCCTGTCAAGCAAATGCATGGCAGAGTGAGATATCCAACAGCTGAAATCCATTCATTCAGAAACAGTTCATATTTGGTAATAAATAAAAATACCACAAGCCAACAGGAATACCGGACCGGAACGTTTTAATATTCAAATAAAATAATAAAACAAGTGTAGACACACAGCTAAAAAATGACTAAACGCTTTCACCTTCCAAAGGCATCATCAGAGTCATTTGTTACTAATAATTAACCCCTTAAATAGCCAACCCTCTCCATAACCATATAAAATGTTTAACTCTTAATGCATTGTATACAGTAAGGGTATGAATATCAAAGAATGGCTTGAACTAGATGACAAAAAGGTTAAGAGGCAATACAAGTCAGTTATGAGTAAATGCAGAGCCGGCAACTGGTGAAAATATATTAATGATGGACCCTATGTTGAGAATGCAGGTTTTCAGAGGAACCTCCAATGCCCTCGTAGGTGCAACTGCAATACTGAGATGGTTGTGTATGTTGCTACTTGCATATCCTGCCCGGCATTCTACATGGGCAAAACCACTTGGAGGTTAAGGGACAGGATAGCTGAGCATACCAGCGATAGTAGGAACAAAAAATCATCTAGTTTCCTTTTTTACAAACAATGGCTTGTCAGAATTTTAAAAGGTTCATATTTTTTGTCATCGATAGAGTTTTCAGTGATGGAAGGGGAGGTGACCCTATGTTAAATATAGAAATAAAGGAAACAAAATAGCAATTGAGACTGAATGCAAAAATTCAACCTGACATTAATGAATATATCTCAATTGCAAGTGTACTGAAACAAAAGAGAAAAGTATGTTAGATATTATAGTACCCCATTGATGCAAGCTACAACATGTATTTTAATTGTAATGCATGAATGTATCTCTAAATGGAGGTTCAACAGACTTATTACATAGGTCTTGTATTTACTGCCCAGCTTAACAATTCTAATTATCTTATACAAAGATTATATATATGTATGAAAAGGCATGTTTTCAAAGAATTGATTCGAGTAAAACTGAAGTTGTTCAGCATTTTGAGAATGCATAAGGTTATATGTGATGACTGTTTTGCATTGCTGTTTGGAACATTAAGCGTTAAAAGTTTTATATGGGTATGGAGAGGATTGGCTATTAAAGGGGTTAATTATTTGTCACAAACAACTCTGATGATGCCTTTGGAAGGTGAAAGCGCATGATCATTTTTTAGCTGTGTGTCTACACTTGTTTTATTATTTCATTCAAATATTAAAACGTTCCGGTCCTGTATTCCTGTTGGCTTGTGATATTTTTATTTATTTCCTGGTGTTTACGTACTTTTGGTGGTTCCGGATTTCATATTTGGTCACTGTCTGTGTGGCAGCACTAAGGTTTTTACACTTTTACAAAGTCATAAAACATTTCACACTTCTACACTTTTTCTTTCCCTGCAATTAATGCTACACTAGAGCAGCTAAAGATTCATGTATTCAAAATAATTATGAACAAGTATGTCTGATCATAACACATTTGGTATGTATTACTGACAAGAATGTCAAGATTCACCTCTCATGCTTCACTTCACTCTGCTCTAGACATGAATTTCTTGACTTCCATGTGACAAACACAAAAACTTTGTTATGATCATACACTCCGCCATAATTATCTATGCAGTACATAGAACGCCTTTACTATAATTTAGAATCTTAAGGTTCATATACCTTTCTGACAGCTGAAAAGTGTATAACATGTTTTGTAGTGCATGGAGAGAGGTGATTAAGCTCCGATATTTGGACAAAGACAAACCAGTTAAGAGCTAAAGTTGCACAAGACTTGACCAAAACAAATATTAAGAATCCCCTGCTTAAGTTGTTAAGGTGTGGTGCCATGTTAGGCAGTAAAATCTGACAGTATGGACAAGCAAAAGACAGCAGCAGAATGAAATATTTGGTTCAACCTGGTGTCCATACCAACAAGGTGGGTCTTGCTCCTACAAATTGAGAAAGTAGCTAGAATAACAGGATGTCTGCTTGCCTCTATTTTGTCTCAAGGATATAATCTCTGAAACTCAACTGTATGTCACTATTCAGTGACTTTGATCCTCAACGATTTTTCTGAAAACCATGGACTTTATGAAGAATAGACCAAACAAACTTGGCAAAATACGGACAGTTTAAAGGCATGGTGAAGTGAGTATAAATGTAAGGGACTGTTTGCTACATTTTGTTTCTAACAGTGCTAGCTAGCTACATGGCTAAGGGTTTACAGCTTTTAAAGCCAGCAAAACAAGTAGCACTTTTTTTACTGTAACTATTAGTACATTGAAAAGATAAAGCTCTCTCCATGCACTACAAGAATTATGATCGGGTCTCTGATCATAACCCATTATTATGTGTTCTCGACATTGATGTTAAGATTCACCTCTCAAGCTTCTCTTTCAAAGTAAATTTCTTGGTCTCCCTGTCTAGAACACATAATAAATGGGTTATGACCCCTGGCCTGATCATAATCTCCTATGTTATGTATTTTCCAGAGCTGTTGTGCTCTAGTTTCAATTTAGTGCATACACATCATCTGCAGTTGGAAAGAGCTTTGAAATTGCAATAGCTTTAAAAGCTGTAAAATACTTAATGTCATACAAAGGGGAAAGTTGAAGTTTTAAAGCTATTAGTACATCACTGGTACACTTACCTTCATGATACTTTCTGTGTGACAGTTCTGAGTGATTTAACTTTAAAAGCTGTTTTAAAACGATTTGTAATTACTATTTAGTGCAGGCAAAGCTCCATGTACTATTAAGAATTATAATGGGGATTCTCAATTCATAACTGCTTATTACATGTTCTTTACATGGATGTCAAGATTCATCTCTTGAGCGTCACATTATTCTTGATATGAATTTGTTAACATCCATTTCTCAAAAATATCACATGCTGGTTTTGACTGGACATCTCCTCACAATGGTCTATCACAGTCTGTAAGTAAAGTAACTCTACATTTTTTGTTGGTCAGCCTTCCATATTGTCATTTGCATTTCTCATCCTTTAAGAAGTGAGTTTCCAAAGTTGGATTATATCAAACATTTAAAATACTTATATATACCTATATGTTAATTAATTATTAAAATAATTTACACGTTACTGGCTCAGGAAGTCACTGCTATCTCTAGAACAAACTGGGATCACTAAAGGGAAGAAACAGTGTTTTTCTAAGGCTGAGTCACATTCTGTGTATAGATGGAGATACTGGGCAATAAACACATGTTTAACATGACAGAAAAGGCTTAATATAGCATTCTAATTAGGCCTGACTTTGGATTGCTGGGAATACATGCTGCTAATAGTGCATACTTGCACAAAAATGAGATGCTGAATTTCTCTTTAGTTAAAACCAGTCTGCTTTTCAAAGCAGAAAGAGTGGGTTTTCCAAAGAAAAGCCTCCTGTTATTGTTCTTGTCAATAAGAGCTGTCAATACCTTAGGAACAGGTGGCTATTTTTCACACATATAAAAAGCAGACAAATTAAAGGCATAGAAAGGTTGCAAATGTTTTTTCCCCCTCCTCCTATCATATCATATTTTAGGGACCAGTAGTCCTAAATTCAAACTCGTAGCCTTTACATTTTTGTAATAACCTTATGACTTGAGTCTTTGGATTTAGCAATAATTCATGACTAGGTGTTATTATTATCACATGATTTATTCATGCCTGGCATGATCTGATCACAAAGGTGAAGCCTAAGTGATTAAACAAAGCCGACCATGGGTAAATCCTGTGATACACACACACGCGCACACACACACACACACACACACACACACACACACACACACACACACACATAGATTATTGATATTATACAATAACATCATTTAAGAAATGAATTGCTTACATTTCTTAAATAATGTCACTGTATGACATCACTTCCATCACTTTCAGCTTCCTCTGCTGGGTTCAGATGTGCATTGGTATGGCAAATACATCCACAGGATATCAATAACAGAGAAGTAGAAAGCGCTCACTTTTTAGAAGTGCTTCTATTATGTGTGCATGTGTTCAAAATAAGAAGGGGCAGGCTCTACCGCACAGTGTAGTCATTTATATGATGAAAGCACCATCTCTGTCTTCTTTCTCCTTAACAGATTGCATTTTTTTAATTGGCAATATGATCTGTCAGGCCACTGAAATCTTTCATAGTAGCTTGACTTTTTTTCTTTGGAATATGCTCAATTTACATTGAGTATGCTGACTGGTCTGTCCAATCAGTGCGTATACTTTTTTGAATAATAAAGACCTTTTATTGTATAATTAGTTTGTTATCATGACAAAACTTCACACTGGTATAATGGATTGCTTACATTTTAATCTGTTTCTGCTTTTGTCCTGATTTACAGATTATTATAATATTTGGATTTACAATCTTGGGAAAAAAATTATTTGAATTCATATGGTATTATTTATTTATTTATTTATTTATTTTTAGTTTAATATGAACGATTGTCATTTTTACAGATATATTTTTAGGGCATGTCAATGCCGCAAAGTAAATTTGTTGAGAGCTATGTTTTTGCAAAATGGAGTTTGCCATTTCATTTTATGCAATCATGCAGGTGGTGTATATAATTCTGGGGTGTGAGGTGGTGCCATCCATCTCATCCTTTAGCCTGATGAGATTTTTAATATAACAGATTGTCAGTTCAGATATAATATGTTCCTTTGCTTTGGAAATAAGACTCATCAGGCTGATGGGTCTATAATTCCTAAGGATAATGGGAGGGCTCACCCTTGAGGAGTGGCATCACTTTTGCTGTGTGACAAACCTCAGGGGCAAAGCATGCGGCTAAGCTGAGATTAAACACGTTAAGGAGTGTCTCTGCCAGGGCTTGTTTAGTTCTATTTACTAAACAACCAGCTATAATAGCAGGTCCCATGTATGAAGTATTTTTAACCCTGAAGAACACCTTCAGTGCATGCTGTGTAGAGATGATGGGGGTCTGACAGATTCAGGGATAGGTAAGCTATAGATAGTGCATTGAACTTACCTCTTGAAATAAATAGTTTGAAATCTATTAAAGTGGCTTTCAATGAAGTATTTTTGCAACATTGACACTTGCTTAAAGTTCTTTCATGGTACTAACCTGATTTCATTTGATAGTATAGTGACAGTGGATTTCTGCATGCTGTTGGTGACTTCAGAAGAATGAAGAAAAATCTAGTTACACAGACAATGACACATGATTAGCTATGATAGTATGATGGGTTTTTGTGCTACTTCCACTTATGTTAACACAAGAATGCACAGTGCCTTATCTGATGAAAAATAGTCATTAAATAACTTAAAGCTTGAGAAGAAACAGAGCAATCAATAAATGGATAAATTGTATTTTTTATAGATCTTCCATGAACTGAAAACAATGCCTATATCTGAATGTGTAATTTCAAGAGAATTCTGCATTGTAACATACCAGGATATAAGAAATATGATTATTTTCAGTGGTAACTGTATTACTTGATAGATATACTACAAGCATAGAATATATACCATAAGCATTTACAGCAGAAAAGAGGCATGGCTTCTGATTTATCCAGATATATTGTAATTTGCTCACATGAGAAAAGCTCTAGTTATAGGAAAATTATTGTAAGACTTGACCGGCATACATATTTTATTTAAATTGCATGTAACCCTGCTGTTGCAAGGAGAGGGAGACTCCCGTTGAAGGACAAGTTCTGGTGTGATCCAAAAAACTGAAAGCACGGCACCACTTTTGGATAAAGTCCAATGCTAGTATATGTAGTAATAAAAATATTCCAAAACAATAATGGTGAAGCAATAAAAATGCTACCAATGGTAACCATCATTAAAGAGTCCATTGGATCCTTCATGATGAGGGACTTAAGGTATGATACTGGACACTGCCATATGAATGAATTCAAACTGATCATTTCCCTAATTTGTCATGAAGAGAGTGTAAAAAATAATAATGTCAAGCAGGCAACATCCAAAGGCATAATTAGATTCTACAAAGTCTCCTGGTCAGATAATATTCCCAACCAAAATGGTGCATTAAGCGTAACATTTTGAGAATAAGTCATTTTGCCACTAGTTTTGCATATGTTACCTCAGGATTTTACATAGTCAGAAAATCGAAACAAGTCCATTCACATCTGGCCCCCTTAGTACATGGTAAGTCAATGTACTATGTTTTGAAAGTACAACATGGAGGAGGAAGGGTGACATTCAATAAAGCCTACACAGAGCGATTCTCCATGTAGGCATAGTGTTATGGCCCCAACACGGAACATGACTGCTGAGTGATCCAGGAACCAGGGTGGAGGGGTGTGCGGACATGGAAGTGTCTGCAGAATGCAAATCACCTCATAAGCTGGTGAAAAGCATGCAAATGAGGTGGATTTGTGATACAATAAGTAAATAGGCACCTGTGTAGATGCCTTGTTAGTGTAAGAAATGTATGCGGATAGAAACCATGTACTGGACTGGACTTTTTAAAGAGGGGCTGTAACAGCCTAGAAAAAGGTGGATATGATACCCTAGGCATGCAGTTGGCCAAAACTATGGGCAATTTGTCCAGAAAGCAATTCAAATCATTCAAAAATTAATATATATTTTTAATACATATATTATGTTTGTGTGGCGTGCAGCATTGCGCAAACATGCTGTTATGGAAAAAAAAATTGAAAAGTGTAAAAAAGTGAAAAGTAGACATTTGCATATATATATCTATATGTATATATATATATATATATATATATATATATATATATATATATATATATATATATATATATATATATATATATATATTGCATTATATACCCAGCATGCAGAGTATTACAATGGCTGGTGTCAATGGTTGCTATGGAGCCAGGCCCTGGAGTAGTGAAGTATCCAGGGTATACTCAATTAGCTGTATATAAATTAGCTGGGGTTACTGAATAGTAAAAAGTGCTATGGTGTCCACAGATACAACCTGTGGTAGGGATAGAACCATGTAGGTAGTGGTAGAACAGGTAGCTGACATCAAAAGGGGGTGTGTAACACTATAATAAAGTGGATTGGTGCTCAGATGCACCTGTTTGCGCTCAGCTAAGCACAGATAAGCGGGGGGGTGTCTGATGCTGGTGAGTGTATTTTAGCTAGTTTAATAAAAGCTGAACATGTTCATGGTTGGGGGAGTGTCAGAACTGCTGAGCACTGTTTCCACTAGTGCCATTGGTTTGTACAGTGCAGCACACTGCTTAGCAGTGCAAGAAATAGGAAAACAAATAATAAAAAAAATAGCCTGGGAAAGCCAATCAGGTAGAACTGACTGATATGCCCTGTTCAACAGAAACTGGCCCATTCAAACCACAAAGATATACTTATCAGGTGGAATGCAGCATAATGAGCCAATCACACAAGTTGCAACTGCAGCACACCACTATAAAGTATGCATACACTCTACATTCTGATTTTCCCCACATACTCTGCACCATTGGAGTACACAATTGGGAATTTTAGCTGACAAAATGCTAGGGGCTGCTGCTGCTTTGCTACATCTGTATGTGCCTGAGGCTGAGGTTAGTGAAGATGATGATGCTGACAATAGGCCCAGGCTGAGAAGGAGAAAAGTGTTCAAGCCCTGGGTAATGTTCCAGGGTCTACATGAGCTGGAGATTGTAGAGCGCTACAGGGTGGACAGGGACATTCTGCAACAACTCACTGAGCTCTGCCGCCCTCAACTCAGACCCAGAGTCAACAGAGGAGAACCCATCCCAGTGGAAACAAAGATATGTGCAGCCCTTAGAATATTAGCTACAGGTACTTTTCAAAGACCAACTGGGGACATAATGCGGCTCACACAGGCATCTGTATCCAGAGTACTCCACCAGTTCCTGGATGCCATGGAAGCACATGCCAGTCAGCACATTTATTTACTCTGCACCCATGAGGAGAGGATCAGCAATATTCATCTATTCCACCATGTAGCACACTACCCTGAGGTACTGGGTACCACAGACTGCACTCATGTGCACATCAAAGTACCACCCAGTGAAGAGGGTAGGGTCTATGGCAACCACAAGGGGTATCACTCCAGCAACTGCCAGCTCATCTGCAATGCCCAGGGCATTATCATGAATGTGTGTGCTGGCTCCTATCACAACTCCCGCATCTAGCATGCCTCACAGCTGTACCAGAAGTTTGCAAGGGGCATTACATCCCATACGGCCATCTACTGGAGGATGCTGGCTATACATGGGATCCATGGATGATGTCACTCATCAGAAATGCACACATGCCTACTGAAAAATGCCATAATGAGGCACACACACAAACTAGGAACATCCTAGAGCATGTGTTAGGGCTGCTCAAGTCACAGTTCCACTGCCACAGTATATCTGGTGGAGCCTTGAAGTACACTCCAGCCACATGTGCACACATGTTCACAGCATGTGCCATGCTACACAATATGATCCTACGGAAACAGCTGCGGCAGGAATTTCATAGGGAAGGAACACGCAGTATGAGTTCCAAGGTTCCCACAGCCACAGAGGGCTCGGAGGAGGAACCGCCTGAACCAATCCCTGTAGGCAGATGTAGGTGTGCCCAGTATGCCCTGGCCTTTGCAAAGAGGCAGTGCATGGCACATGCACTGACAACCAGAAGTCCTAGGGACTGACACCTTATTTTGACTCACATACATAGTAAAAAGGATGCCAGGCACACCACACAACCTGTAACTTACCATGTACTGGCTGTGTACTGCATGCATCAGACACAGACAGCCCTGAAGCACTGTTATCTCAACATCTGCAGGCACAAGGTAAGTCACTCTTCTTTACAAAAAATGAATGGGGCAGTAGAGTGTGGTAGCATATGTATGGACCTGCCACATGTATGCAAGGGAATAGAGTGGTCTACTGGGATAGCTGCAGACAACAGACAGCTGTGTGGGACAGCAGGAACTCTCTCTCCAATACTGGCCGACCCATAATTTGCAATAGGCCCCAAGTCAGCAAAACCCACTGTACTATGCGAGGGAATGACATACAGCAGTGTCACAGGACAGATGCTTGACTGTCAATGCTAGAGTCCCCAACCCCAAACAGACCTGTGTCTCCATACAACAGCAGTCACAGTATGTTTGCAAGGTAATAGCAGCAGACCATACAATCCCTGGGCTGCCCCAATCAACCTGGTGACATGTACCATGTCCCCAATATGCAGGGGTCAATGTGCTATGTTTGTCTGTGGTTGATATTGTCAGGAAGTAAACTATACTGTCTGGTGGCTGTGGTGACTTCATGGGTAAGTACATTATAATGGTTGATGGGCTACATGTTTCGAGACTGGCTGCCCCTACTGTTTTGCATGTGAGCTACAGCTATGGTAGGTGTTCTACAGACTGTCCATATGTCAGTATGTGTTACTGCAAGAAAGCTGGACAAAGACAAGACAATGGATGGACAGGGGACTATAGATATGGGCAGTACACAGCTCTCTGTAACCTAGACGGTGGCTAGTATAACAACATATTGTACCAAGTCAGTGTAACACCAGGATATAAAGGCTGTCATGTAACTGTGTCAGTACTTACAAGTCAGTGGGCACCATCCATACCTCACAAATGTACAGAGTTTACCAGAATGTCCACATTTATGGCTAATGTATCTGTTCTGTTTGTCATAACATTACAGTTTTCTGGCAAACTACTGGCAAATCAATAAAGGTTACTGTGAGAAACTAATGACAGACAGTTGAGATGCAGGCATCATACCCTTTGGAAAATGCATGCTAATACAAAACCATTCTACCAACTGCCTAGGTTTGTAAAAGCAATATTAAAATCTTGTCCCCACATTTGGTCCTATGTCCCACTGTCATATATGGCCTGCTCAGATTAATGGCTGTAACAGTTTGAGAGGTATGGGCAACATGGAGCCCTATAATAACAGTACGACACAAACTGTCTGAGGACCAGAGCAGACATATGGAGCAAAATGCTGGACAACCTGCAAAACATGGACAATCAGAGGTGTGAAGTCTGTAACCCTGTGTGTGGTGCTACATCGCTTATTCCAGTCACAGCATACTTACAACTACATAGAGCAGCAACTGTGGACAAAGCCAGGAACTGGAGCAGGGCAGGAAAAAGGCCCACATATAAAGGGAAGGAGGAACTACTGGCCAGATAAATGTAGAAAGTGGGGAATAGAACAGTTTGTGTAGTAGCATGGGGTCCCTGCAGTGTATGGAGTTGGTAACCCAAATGTCTGTCAGCAGTTCCTCACATCAATCTATAATGATCTGCCACTGACATACCAAGAAATCAGTGCTATTTAAAATGTACCAGACATATTATGCAAAACTCTGTTCAGTCCAACACACTCTGCACACACCCTAGATATGGGTCAGATATTACAGACAGTACACAGACAGGAAATCCCCCAGGCATTATATAAGGGAGGTGCAGGACTGTTTTATCTGGTTCAGCATACAACTGGCTGTAGTACAAAACAAACTGGACTGGAGTACAGGTAGGTCTGGCCTGGAGTCCCATTATAATTAATGATGGCCATACTGGGCATGCTCCTACACTTAGCTAATTTAGCCCATGTCTGAACCCACATCTGACTATAGAACTGTGATGTCCAGATATCTCTGTGCATACAGACATCTTTGTATACCTTAGCTGTCTCTCTCTATCCTTATCAGTCATGATTACCCTTATCTACCTGTATGTGACACAAATAAGATATATCTGGATCTGTTGAGTTTAATACAGGCACGTATATATCAGTAACATATATATATATATATATATATATATATATATATATATATATATATATATATATATATAGGGTTTACTATCAAAAGGACGAAAATCATGTCCGCGAACAGTGATGTACGTGACAAATAACGTCGACTCATGAATATGAAGTAGGTTGTATGATTGACGCAGCAACGTTGACAAATTCTGTCGACCTTAAGGTGGATCTCTCCCAAATGAATCCATGCTGTAACTCCTTGCTCCATGTACATTCTTCTAAATGAATGTACAAATGAGCATCAACATTCCGACAGTCGCTCCTACCATAGTTGAAGAGGTGGCTATCGAGCATGTTACTGTCACCCTTTTGAGGGTAAACCATATATATATGTATATATATATATATATATATATATATATATATATATATATATATATATATATGTATATATATATATATATTTATATATATACACCATATATAGAGATGCAGACAGAAGGGGAGATAGAGAGAGAGACACCCAGAAAGGCTTAGTGTGATGTAGTGCTGCAGCCACTCATGCACCAGTTGTAACCAGTGGTGCGTGCAAATAGTACAGTGAGCTCTAATGTGTAATAGTTGGTAGGTAGGGGTTCTAATCTCATATCAGCCACTTTGTGTGTGTATGTGTATATATTCCACATATAGTACAATGCACACACCCAACAGGCTAATGTCTTAGGTTCATAGGTTCATAGGTTGGTACTAGGCCATCGGCCCTATGGCCTATACAAGCCTAGCCATAACAATTCCCTGGCTATTTCTTCCCTCAATATTTACTTCCCTGGACCCTGTCTAGTAGGGTGACTGACATGATCCCTGGGGTAAATTTCATATCTCTCATCCAGTCGTCAAGGTTCCTTTTAAAGAAGGCCAAGGAGGCACTCTGCTTGACATGCTTGGGTAGTCTATTCCAGAGTATGGAGAGTCTCTGGGTCAGGAAACTATCCCTCCAGCATGTTTTGTTAATTGTGATGGCAAGGTTTAGGTCCCTGGAGTGTGTGGCTCTGATGGATTGGGATTTCTTTAATTGTAGCATGTCCAACAGCTCTGGGTTTGACATGGCCTTGTATGTTAAGCAGAGATCGCCTCTGGGTAGACGATATGTGATAGAGTGTAGCTGGAGTTTTTTTAGTCGGTCAGCATAGGGCATCTGCTTTAGGCCTGTGATTTTTTTAGTGGGGTGTTTCTACGGCTTCTCCAGTTGTTGCAGATGTTTTGTGAGGTACATACCAAACAGGGCATTGTACTCTATGATGGGTCTAATGAGGGATGAGTACACTGGGACAATGACCTCCTTTTTTCAGGATGAAAAGCCCTTAATGATGAGGTGTGCCACATAGAAGGATTTCCTGACTGTTGTGGTGATGTGGTTATCAAAAGTGAGACCACTGTCCACCTGTGTTCCTAAGTCTCTTTCCACACTTTTGGTATTTAGTGTCCTGCCACCTATGTGGTAATTCATGGGTACATGGTTTTTCCCAAAGGGGATAACTATACACTTCTTGGCATTGATCTTGAGCCTAAGGCTCTGGCACCAAGCATCTGTTTCTGTAAGGCCCTTTTGTAGAATATCCACAACATTTGGGGATTCAGTAATGGCTCCCAGTTTGCAAACATCTGCAAACTTTGTTAACCAGAGTCCCTCAGTATTGGCCTGTACTTCAGAGAAGAAGATGCCAAACAAGAGCGGTCCCAGGACTGAACCCTGAGGTACTCCACTTGTCACTTGTCTGGAGCTGGATTTGGAGTTGGCTACTTTTACAGTGTGGGTTCTGTCAGTAAGCCAGTTGGCAACCCATCGAGTTATGTAGGGATTTATGCCTACCTTAGTAAGTTTATCTATGATTTCAGAGTGGGGGATGGTGTCAAAGGCCTTGGCGAGGTCCAGATAGGCTGTGGGGACTGCCTTACCCTAGTCCACAGCTCTGGAGACTGATTCGATGAAGTCAACCAGGTTCAGAAGACACGATCGGCTCTTCATGAACCCAAACTGGGTGGGGTCCAGTGTTTGAAGGTCGCCAATGTCTTCGTTTATAAGTTCACAATAATACATTCCACGGCCTTGCAGATCAGGCTCGTCAGACTAATGGGACAGTAGTTCACAGGATTCAAGGTGGATCCACCCTTGTGGAGTGGGATAACTGTAGCTGTGCACCATTCAGTGAGCACAAAGCCTGATGTGAGGCTATGATTAAACATGACACTTAGGTGTGGTGCCAGTTCATTTTGTAGTTCATGTAGTGCACAGCCCAGGATGTTGTCTGATCCCATGGATGCTGTATTCTTAGCTTTGGAGAGTGCAGTTTTTACCTGTGTGGCCATGATTACCAGACTTTGGCAATTTTTCTGTATTGAGACTGGCCGTTTAGATGGTGAGAGAGGGGTGAAGTTGGCAATGTCCTTGGGATCAGTATATTTAATGCCATTCTGTTGTAGCTCAGAGCAGATCTGAGCATTGTCATTTACATTCTTGATATAGCTATAGACTGCCTTGTGGTTGTCTTTGGAATCTTTGGCAATTTTATTTTCGTAACTAGCTTTGGAGGATTTTATGAGGGATCTCAGCTTCTTACTGAGGCTGATAAATGAGTTTTTTGCATCCTTGGATTTTCCTCTTTTCTGCAACAGTTTCTTCCTTCTGTTGTATAGTTTGCTTATGACAGGGGACCACAAGATTGGCTTCCTTTTTTTGGAGGAGAGCGTCTTGGTTCTATCTGGGATGGCACGTTTCATGGACGAGTGGATGTGCTCGTACAGTGATTTAGTGTAGGATTCTGCAGTCGAACTTTCAGTTCCCGTCTGCATGGGTGTCATGAAGTTTGTCATTTCTGACTTGAGTAGCATGAAGTTGGCCTTGGAGAAGTTTCTTAAGGATGTTTCCTTACTGGGGTGTGGGGTTGGGATGTGGATGTTAAAGGTGATTAGCTTATGGTCAGACCTAACCAACAAGGGGGTGAACACTGGTGTGGAGCATTGATTTCCCGTGTTAGTAATGGCCACGTCCAGGATATCAGAGCCCATGGTGGGACTATTGATTAGTTAATCCAGGGAGTTGGAATTTATGAATTCCAAGAACCGTTGGGAAAAGGCTTTGGTACACGAATAGTTTTCCCAGTTAATGGCAGGGTAGTTGAAATCACCCAGTATTAGGGCATTTGGTTGTATCTTAATTTTTTCCAGTATGTTTAGAAAGGTGTAGTGAGAATCTTGGGGCATGGTGGAGGATCTGTAACAAACTACAGTTTGGATTGCAGTTTTACCTAGTGTTAGTTGCACCTGGAGAATTTTGGATGCATTGTCAATGGTCACTCATTTTATGGCCCTGTAACTGGTGTCCTCCACAACAGTGGCCACCCTGTCAGCAGCTACTGATGTCATCCATCCCAACAGCAGTGGCAGACACTATCCAAATGCATAGACTCTGTGGTGCATGTGATATCTACATTGCATTATAATGTAAATGGCTAGATATGTAGTGGTTCTAATCCCAGCAATGGCAACTCAGTGAGTGTGTAAATATATCCCCTTAGAGCTCTGTCTGTTTATTGCCTATGTGTGTGCAATGCCAATACATTTTAAAGCTTGTGCCTACCTGTGAACCCCCATTGCCCTACTTTACAGGGCCTGCTGATGTCATCTACCTTAGATGCACTGTTACACACCCCCGAGACATATACGCTCTGTGGCACGTGATAAGTATGTCGCACTATAGTGTATATACCCTACATAGGTAGTGGTTCTAATCCCAACAATGGCAACTCAGTGTGTGTAAGTATATTCCCCTGCAGCTTTGTTTTTGTCTTACCTATGTGTGTGCAATGCCAATACATTTTAAGGCTTATCCCACCCTATTAATCCCCCCATTGGATTACTTTACAGGCCCTGCTGGTGCCATCCATCTTAGATGCACAGTCAGACACTCCCCAGTCACATAGGCTCTGTGGCACATATTATAAGTAGGTATTACTGTAGTACATACAGCTACATAGGTAGGAGTTCTAATCTTAAAACTGGCAGGTGTGTGTGTGTCCATGTTCCATGGCGCATGTGATATGTATGTAGCACTATAATACATACAACTAGATAAGTAAGTGTTCTAATCTCAAACCTGGCAACTCTGTGAGTGTATGTGTATGTGTATGGATATCCCCTTGCAGTTGTGTTTCTGTGCAATGGTTATACCATTTTAAGAGCCTATGCAAACCTATTAATCTCCCCAGTGGTAACCTTCACAGCACCTGCAGATGTCCTCCACCTGAATAGTAGTCATACCTCTTAACCTGGAAACATCAAAAATCTGGACAAAGGCCCATGAAAAACAGGTACAAATCTGTACGCTGATTAATATAAAATTAACATACATAATTATATAACCCCACCCACTCAAGTGGAATTGTGGGACACAACTTTCAAACATGAACTCAAGAGCAGGTAACCAAAATATGGACCCAGACCCTGTAGTAAATGGTAACCATTTTTTTTTAAATGTGTGGCAATGATGTTCACTGGGATGGGAGACGATGATGAACCTTTGGATTTTGTTTTTGGTGACTTGCAGTATGTGGGTTTTGTGGTAAAAGTAGGGCATTTAATGGTAGGCAATATTCTAATCTTAGCAAAAGAATATTATAGTTTGCTAGGACCTCCAAAGGTCATTCTCCATAGCCTACTGATCAGTGGCGTAGCTAGAGTTTGTGCCACCCAGGGTTGTCTTTGAGTTTGCTGCCTTTCCCCCTCTCAAAATCATAGTCGAATGGGGCCCCCCATACACAGCCCTCCCCCCTGCAGCCATTCCAATGTCCCATTACTTGGCTATTTTGCCCCATTTACCTTAAACACTAATGTGCATACTGCTTTATTTCTACAATGATTATTTGGATTTCATTTAAAACATTGCTTGTATAATCTTAGAAAATTTGCTAGAATAAAATATTTTGTGTTACCATGCCTTTCCTGAAAAATAGGAAGACTGACACTTAAATGGCTGTCATTATTTAGTGAATTCAGTTCTCACTGCTTTGCCAGAAAAAAACACACATTTTAAGAGGAACAGACCAAAAGTGAACCATAAATAAATTAGCTGCCAACTCTGCCTTACTACACCACTGAACCATACACTGAGCATAACCCAATTCGGCTTAAATAAATTAGCATTAGCGGCTGCCACTGCCAACTCTGCTTAATGCACCAATGAACCATACACTGAGCATAACCCAATTCTGCTTAAATAAAATAGCATTAGCTGCTGCCACTGCTTAAGCTAGAAAGCCCAATTTTGTTTAAATAAATTAGCTGCTGCCACACCAACAAACTGACTATAATAGTAGATAACCTAGCATTTGAATTAGAAAACTAGAACCCCCCCCACCTTTATTCTGCTTAAATAAATTAGCTGCTGCCACTGCTTAAGCTAGAAAGTCCAATTTTGTTTAAATAAATTAGCTGCTGCCACACCAACTAACTGAGTGTAATAGTAGATAACCTGGCATTTGAATTAGAATGCTAAAAACCCAGCATAATTCTGCTTAAATAAATTAACTGCTGCCACTGCTTAAACTAGAAAGCCCAAGTCTGCATAAATAAATTAAATTAGCTGCTGTGCTGCCACATCAATCAACTGAACACTTAAATAAAATAAGGCCGAGCATCTGCATAAATAACACCGAAGCCGAGCGTAGATTTGAATTAGAAAGTTCACTAACAGCTAACCATAGTATACACACACACCCTAACTTAAACCACTTTGTTTAAATAACAACACCAAGCATAATAGACTGCTTAAATAAAATAATGAACTGGTTAATAAATATAATGAATAGACCATGATTCCATGAACCACTCTGCAATCAACCACTCTGCTTAAATAAAATAACACTGAGGCCGAGCGTAATTGATAAGCTAACAGCTAATGATACACTGATGCTACCAATGAGTGCTTTGATTTTGAAATTGAAAGTGGAACAGCTAACCATAGTAGACACACACACCCTACCTTAAACCACTTTGCTTAAATAACAACACCGAGCATAATAGACTGCTTAAATAAAATAATGAACTGGTTAATAAAAATAATGAACAAACCTGCATGATTCCATGAACCACTGTGCAATCAATCACTCTACTTAAATAAAATAACACTGAGGCTGAGCATAATTGATAAGCTAACAGCTAACGATACACTGCTGCTACCAATGAGTGTTTTGATTTTGAAATAGAAAGCGGAACAGCTAACCATAGTATGCACACCCACCCTACCTTAAACCACTTTGCTTAAATAACAACACCGAGCATAATAGACTGTTTAAATAAAATAATGAACTGGTTAATAAAATAATGAATGAACCATGATTCTATGAACCACTCTGCAATCAACCACTCACTCTGCTTAAATGAAATAACACCAAGGCCGAGCGTAATTGATAAGCTAACAGCTAATGATACACTGCTGCTACCAATAAGTGTTTTGATTTTGAAATAGAAAGTGGAACGGCCTGTTTAAGCCCATGGCATGTGTGGGTGCTTAACGAAGCAGAATGAAACTTAATTTTCACAGCTGCCATTGCTGCTATATCCCCTCCAATCTGACAGAGTCCAATGAAGCTGATGTCATCACGCAAGCCCCTGTAGACTGCTGATGCGTGATGACATCAGCCATAAATTTAAAGTTGTATTAACACAAAAAAAAATAATAAATAAGAAAAACAAAAAAAAATCGTGAATTAAAGGGGCCACTCTGGAATTCGTGGCACCTCATTATTTTGTCCTCAAAACCAGTGAATACAGAGGAACTCGGTACGGTTGAGAGGTAATGATAGTAGTGTCCAGCACTATAAAAACATATAAGCTCTGTGGCACATGAAATATGTATGTAGCGCTATAGTATGTACAACTTGACAAGTAAAAGTTCCACTCTCATCAAGGACAGTTGATGAGTGTGTGTGTCTGTGTATACGTACATCCCCTTGCAGCAGTTTGACTGTGTTAGGCCCAACACCTGTCCCACCATGCAGGTTGCAGTCCATGTTTGGCCAGGTGTGGCCTGTAAAAACAACTAAAACAATACATAGGTCCCATGAGTTTAGGACAACAAACATTTCCTACATGCATGTAATGGTTGCATAAAGCAGTCATTTTACATCAGAAACACCTTAATGTTCTGAGACACAGCATAATCTAGAGAAATGCTACAAGAATAAAATGTCATATTGGCAGACCAAGAGAAGTCCTGTCCTTTGCAATTGCCATGGGTATGGTTTGTCCTGCCAACTGTCACAACACTACATTAAGTGTCCCACATTGGGCATTTGTTAAGGTGGCATCCCTACTCTGTGTTGCCTATGTGTGTGCAATTTGTATACATGTCAAGGCCCTGTGAGTAGATGCTGCCCCTAAATAACCCACATGTATCTAGGGATGAATGCTAACCACCATCACCCACATTTGTAGGTACATACTATGGCTGTGGCAACTGTAAGTTGTGTACTATCTGTCAGTGACCCACCAAATGATGTTAACACACTGCAACAAGGTCTTACATCGTGTAAAGACTGGTGCGAAGGTCCTGGCCTCAAGCTAAATGCAGAAAACAGTACCTTCATACCATACAGCAAGGACACAGCCCCACTGTTTGCCACATCACTGGCAACCCCACAAATATACAACCTGTGTTGAGAGACGTGGGTACTCAGTTTGATAACAATGTCGCATTCAACCATCATGTAGAGGCAGTGACAGAAAGGCCTTGTACGTGGTTCAACTCATAGGTAAGGGGACTGCATCCAGAAAAAAATGTGGACATTACCTCTGTATAGTCCTCAGTCAGTAGAACAATAATTTAGTACAATGGTCTGTCTGATATATACCTATCCAGACATCTGCACCAACTGGAAGGGCCACAGTAATACACACAAAGGTAATCCATGGCCTCCGACACCATATATGTGAGTCTAATTCCTCATGTATTACCAGCACAACAGCTCTGAATCTGATATGCAACATCTACAAAACCTACTGGAGATACAGGTTTGTCTCCTAGAGGCTGCCCTGTCTCAGGAATGCACTTCCCATACCTGTCAAATAGAGTACCATGCAGACCCTCATCAAGTGTAACTATGATGAGTGGATGGGATACCACAAATCTGCCTTAGGGGTTCCACCTGTGTCCCTCAATAACAGGGGCTACAGGTGCTGACTGATGATTCTGGTTGAGATAAACTAATGGCTAAGGTTGTAAGGACCTCAGAACCAATAGCCTAGTAACCTTGTATGATCCTAGGTATACCAATTAAGGCCCTGTGTGCTGTGATGAACTGTGTTGTTATGTGTCCATTCCCATTACTGCCATCTACTGTGGTGTGTCCCCTATGGGTGACATGCCAGTACCATGTCATACATTCATCATCTGATAAATAGGTGAGTGGCACACAGGTGTATGGGGACAGTCCAGCAATATCTGTGAGACACAGTTACAGACAGCATTGCAAATGTTTTGCAGGGTATCCTCCTTGTGGGTGTCTGATATCCGCAGTACACAGATGTTTGCAGAATGTGTACGTGTGCCTAATATATGTGGACCCTCTGTCAGACAAATGTGGATGTCTGAAAATCAGTTAGATGGTATGTAATGGTTGTTTCCAGACCATGAGGAATCTGGCTGCCACAGGCCAGACCCCTCAGAAAACAGTTATGGTGCTCTAATATCTGTTACTGTATTCATTCCCACATGTTGCATGCTCAGTATGTACACTCAGTTGCTGTGGGTGAGCCTGTGTACCCCCCCTACTACTGGCTATAAACTGCTGTCCTGCTGTAGGGGGTCAACAGATATGCTAGCCATAGCTCTCAGGTAATGGTATACAGGTGTTGAGTACACAGTGACCTAGCCAGAGTATGTCAGCAACAGTCAGGGACACCTGGACAATGTTTGAATTATGCCTGTGTGACATTCACAGTGTGAGAGGAGTAGACTGATAGTATATCATGTGATATGGCAGCTGTATCCACCACTACTGACTGTCACTATTATCTAATACACAATCCAGTCACATCTGTACATGAGCTGATCATTGCTGATGGGACTCAGGGGCCAGAGCTGTGATCTATGTCACAGCATAAAGAGCCAAAATGGAAGCCTGTAGCTACTGGATAGCTGACTAACAGTGACAAGATATTTACCACAGACCTCTATTGTGATAATCCCTATTTCCCATACCTGCATCCCCCCACTGCGTCTGATTACATGGAGAATAATATTACATCCCTTGTATAGTGCTGTACTCCTTTATGTGCAGAAATCCGGTGGTAGAATGCTAGGATAGCACAGTCTGTCATCACAGAGAAAGTCACAGACCTGTGTACCATAGGCAGCAGCTTTCCTTTTGTAGGTAATGCTCATGAGCAGCTGATTGCCTGTCCATCAGTCTGTGCCTCAGACTTGCTAGTTGCACCCAGAGCAACTGTGCTGCATTTTCATTATCCAAACTCATGGCAGCACAGTGCTGCATATGAGGACTTCATGTAGGCCTCGACCCTTTTCCTGGCCTGTGAGAAGGACATTATCGAGGTGTGGGGACTACAGCATCACAGAGGATAGGATGAAATACTGTCCACAGTTTGGATTTTTGTGGTATGTCCACAGTTTTGCATGCTCTTTTTGGCCATTGTGAACAGACTTTCTCATTATGTGGCAGTTTACTGTTTAACAATGTGGGTTGAGGTTGGTAAGGAGACAGACAGGTGTAAGTGTCATACGTCATTTGAATCAGACTATGCATGTTTCTGCAGTAGCCACTGGTCTATCAGCTGTGTATGTCTGTAGGGGAAGACTTTGACACATGTCCCTGTCACTTGATCATTCCCTCCCACCCATGTATGCATGGATGTTGTGTGGATTCCCTGTTCTAGATGTTTGGGGGGTATGGTAGGTCTGTAGCAGGTAGTCACTAATAAGTCACTAATAAAAGGTCAAGGGGTCAGACTAGCAAGAATGGTTACAGACTTCTTTGACTTTTTAGGTCAAATAGAAATTCTTAAAGGTATGTTGGTTAGTAGAGGCTATCCCTTAGAATTTGTGGAAAATACATTAAAGGAGGTGGTATCTAAAAGGGAACAAAGTATATTTTTTCCATTATTAGGTAAGGGTCCTAATATTTTAGTTGAAGGTATGAAAAGTTCTTATAGCCAGAATAATAAGTCTTTTCATAGTGCTGGTATTTTTAGATATAACCAGCAGTTTAAAAGTATAAGCAGCATTGTTCAGCGTAACTGGAATGTATTCAATATTAATAAAGAATTTTTGGATATTGTGGGAATAAAACCTAATATTGTTTACAAGAAGGACATTACTATAAAAAACATGGTAGATAGGGTACAAGAGATTCACTCTGGGCCCAAGGGAATGTTTAAATGTGGTTTTTGTCTGCAGTGTAAACATATTCTAGAAGGCACAGAGTTGTTTATTCCAAATTATGGCAAATATATATACAAGAAAAAATTTACCTGTAACAGCAAGGCTGTTGTTTATATAGGGACATGCACGCAATGTCCTTGTTTTTATATCAGGAGGACAATTAATGCTCTTAGGAGCAGAATGTATCAACATTCCTATGATATTAAAAAACAAGATTTAAAAAATATTCTGGCAGTGCACATTACTAGTAATGAGGGACATGATTTTAGATTTTCAGTATTAGAACAAGTTACAGTTGGAGATAGAGGTGGTCCCCTTAATGATTTTTTGGAAAATAGGGAACTAAGATGGCAGTTAAAAACTAATGCAACATCATTTCCAGGTTTAAACACAAATACATCTATCAGTTCCACTCTTAGATTAAAATCTGAAGGTTATTTTTGAATAAAAGTATAATAAATTAAGGATTTTTATGGTTTGAACAAAATACAGTGTATTTTCTATGGTTTTGTATTGTAATATGGTTTAAAACAATGTATTTAATGTTTTAGATATCTTAATGAGGCTGTAGTAATTGAATTCAATTTAAGTAATTTAATTATGATGTCATTAACTATGAAGACGTGTATTTGTATAAAAAGGGTTTAGTTCACTATGTATGTATATTCTGAAGAAGTTTTTATTAAAAAACGAAAGCGCTAAATAACAGGATTTCGTGGATCTCGTCTTTCTTTCCTGGCTGTTTTTAGTTTATTTGTGGCTTTGATTTTTATATAAATATAAATATATATATATATATATATATATATATATATATATATATATATGTGTGTGTGTGTGTGTGTGTGTGTGTGTGTGTGAGCAACAGTGGTGCAGCAGTTAGTATTGTTGTCTCACAGCAAGCGGTTCTGCCGTTC